>NC_089846.1:7241209-7541209 GCF_035609145.1 Eleutherodactylus coqui | reverse complement strand
TCCAGGAACCCCTAACCCTCCTTCTTACACCAACTCTGGAGCCACTTGTTACCTCCCTAAGATCCTGCTGCCTTTCTAGAGTGGCTTTAGGTGCGGGCAGTGTGTCAGAAGATACTACTGTGGTGGTCCTCACCCTCAGCTTAGATCCTAGTTCCCTGACCTCTAATGATGTCATTGGTGCCAATATGTACCATGACCGCTGGGTCTACTCACACTAATCATTTCCGTTGTCCAGCAGAAGAAACCATGACAGAAGCATCAGATTCATCACCCGACGGCCCCCAATGGAGTATGTGGTTTCACCAGACCAAGTAACAGCATGTTGCGCTTTTGACGGAATTCTTTTAGTATCTGTATTACGGCTGCAGCCCGAATGATAGAAGCATCCTTACCCGCTCCTCGTGCCAGTTATGCCTGTGAAATGATGGCCCCCTATAAATAACAAGGCTGCAGTCCAGAACGTTGCGCCCTCCTGTGGCCGGCAGCTCCATACAGTCGTGTGCAGGAAGGGTTACCCTGACTATACGGTAGACTCTGTACCTGCATCTGGAGGATGGGGTCGGGTCTATTGCCTTGTGAATAAGGTGAGGCTTCCATCCAAATGCTCTTCCTTGCACACCGCTGCCTGCGCTCAGCCCTCAGATACCATTCAGTCCAGGTAGGACCGATCCTGCTTCCTGCGCCAGTGGGGTCTGTAGTCCTGAACTCTGACTGCAGGACTCAGACCACCAGAGAATCCCATGGCATGCTTGCACTAGCTATAGTACATTGGGGCATATTATGCCAGGTTTACATGTGCCGGGTGCAGAGTAACAGATGTATCAAGAAGACGAGCCTCTTAGTACAGGCCTCATCAGGCAGCACTTCCAGACACCAGATGACATAGATTCTGACATACATCAGAGCAAATATGACGGCTCAATTCGCCCCCTATGATAGAAAACTAGAGTACAGAGAATAATGCGCCCCGTGTGGTTTTTTGGAGTGTCCCTTTAAGCCTGTATCACCCCTTTCCTTTCCAGATCTGGGGGAGCTGGTGCTGTATGTGAGCGGGGCACAGGGGCTGCGGCCCGTCTGGGGGCTACATGGCTATTACAGCGGCGTCTGGCAGGAAGAAAAGCTGCAGCTGAACAGCAGCACAGAGTATCAGGTAACGAACGTGTTCTGTAACGAGGCTGTGCTGTCACCCGTGTATGATATATGTTATCGCGGGGCGTTACCTCATTTTTGTCGCTTTACAGCTAATATTTCAGGCGATGAAGGGCCGTCGTCTGCGCAGCGTCGTCCTCTCGCTGGATGATCTGCAGTACACGCCGGACACGCTGTGCATCATCGAAGAAAAGCAGAAAGGTAATTACCAAATCCTTAGCATCCTCCTAAACAGACAGATGGCAGCTGTGGATCTATAAGTGCGGCGTGTGGGCACTGCATGTATGGTATGGGTGCAAAGCAGGGGTGTAACTAGAGGGGATGCGGCTGCACCCGGGCCCAGCAGCCTTAGGGGCCCATAAGGCCTCTCTACTCCATATAGGGAGCCCCGTACTATGAATAAAGCATTATAGTTGGGGGCCCTGTTACAGGTTTTGCATTGGGCCCAGAAGCTTCAAGTTTCGCCTCTGTTGCAGAGTATTGGTGTTATCCCGTATACAGGGTTCAGTCTCCTTCCACCACTTGTGATCTGATCCCATGCATCCTGGATGTTAAAGCAACCCTCCAGTTTCAGGACACAATTCTGCCCCGCGCAGGGGGTACATTACCCGGATCCACGAGCCCTTCTGATCCACGCGTTCAGTTTTCAACCATCCAAGATGGCTACAGCAATTTTCCAACTTCCCAATGCACTGCTCTCCGATTGGCCAGTGGTGATCACTTGAGCAGAACTTGCCAATCAGAGAGCAGGTATACCGCATGGGTAGTCTAACATATTCAATGCATGGTGGGGATTAGGTAGTCTGAAGATTGCATCGGCCATCTTGCATAGTAGAAAACAGGACTCTGCATTAGCAGATCGGAGGGACGGCAGAGAAGATGATGTGCAGGTAATCTACACCCCCCCCCCCCCCCCCCTCGAAGGAGCAGGACAGAATTTTGTCCCGAAAGCAGAGGGTCGCTTTAATGCTTTTTCCATCTAGCGGGCGGACCCCTGCTTGTGCACCTTCTATTACAGCGACACTACGTAAATTCCAGGACAGGAAATGGAATATAACCTTAAAAGGAGCCGGTTCAGTTATTAACCCCTTCCTGACTGCCTAATGTAAAATATTGCAAACAGTCACGGACGGGGTATGGAGTGGGCATGGCAGCAAAGTCCACTCTGTGCCCGGGGGGTGTTAGTGGTTTTAAACAGCTGCAGTCGGAGCCATTTAGATGCTGCAGTCAAAGTTGACCTTGGTGTCTAAACAACTAGAAGTATCCTCCAGTGTGAGATCATAGGCTGCCACGCTTGGATGTCTGGGCTTAAAGGGGCTGTCCGGTTACTAGACTACATTTCCCTTATAACACCAACTATGCTAAAACAAACTCAGCTGTCCTTACCCATTATCTGCTGCCACGGTCCAGTGCTGCCCCCTGCAGCCAGTCAGAGGTACCAGTGAACAAATACAACTTGTCCCACATGAAGGGAAAAAAAAAAAACTAGTACCCCTCCATCTCCCTCGTTAAGGGCCCTACGTGATGCAGCGCCACCTCTTTGACTTGTAGGAATGCTGCCTTCCATGTCAGACCTTTTAACAGACCTTGTAATAACGACTGGGAATATGAGCCAAAGCTGGAGTGTCCTCTAGGAGGTTAAGACCACCCGTTACAGACTGACCGTTTCTGGGTTTTTGCCCCTCCTCAGTGGGCCGTAGGTTGCTAGCGGGGTGAGAGGCCCATGAAGTGGGTCAGGAGGGGGCAGTTTCTCCTCCCAGCAATTATTTTCTTGCTGGTTGAAAGTGAGCGGCCAACGAAGTGTAAACGAACGTCGGACGATCGCCGGGTATTGAGAAGTGACGCGATAATTGTCCGATGTTAATGGCCCTTAATAGCGGTGAGTGCAGACGGCGGGGGGAGGGGGGGGGGATGTCTAGGGTGGGGGGGGAAGGGGGGTGTGAGGTCTATAACAGACAGCCAGGTCTAGGATACACAGGAGACAAAGTGGGGAAACGTTTACACAAACCCTAGAGTTGGAGCCGTTTCCCTTCTGCCGCTTTGGAACAAGTATGGCGACGCGTCCGGCTTTACCATCCGGGTGAATCCGCTTACGGCAGAATATTGATCCGTGTTCTTCCAGGTGAAACCAGTTCTGGACCGACATGGGCCATCGTCCTCGGAGTCATCGCCGTCCTGCTGTGTCTGCTGCTGCTCTTCTTCCTGTACCGCAGATGGAGGAGAAGCGAGCCGCGCAGCGCCCCTTTTCAGGAAGACGCAGAGCAGATTGATGGATTTGATAATGTGTCGTATGACAGTTGAGCGGAGGGCGGCTCATTTACTACTCGGGTGAGGAATCCGTGAAATGTCCGGCCATCACTAATAAAGCCTTGTCTACTGCGGACTACATGTATCTTTATAGGTTACCAGGGATGTACTTACCTGCCTCAGGGTGGTCACACTGTACCCCCTAGAGAGCTGTTCAGCCTTATAAAGCGTCTCACCGGATTGCAGTATTAACCTCTTTAACCCCTTAGTGACACCGCCTATTTGGACCCAAGGACATGGCGAGCGGTCGGGTCCATGGATCCCATTCTTATGGGCGCACATAATGTACTATAGACAACGTAACCATTTTCTTTGGAGAGAAGAGAGTAAATTCTAGCATTTTCTTGTGTTAATCACGCGTTATAAATGATGCAATAAACTCTCTGTGGTTCGGGCCGATTATAACGCTACCAAAAATTAGATTTTTTTGGTTTTTCTACAATAAATAGTTTTGCATGCAGTGAAAAAAAAACCTTCTACAACGTCCCATAAGTATTTTTCCATGGACGGAGCTCTGGGAGGGCTCGTTTATTGTGTGGCGAGCTCAGTGTTTATTGGTACCATTTTGGGGTACTCTTACTTATTTTTTTTGGGGGGGGGGGGGGGGGGGCGAGCCAAAACTTTTGGCTATTTTTATTTTTAAGCGTTTGCTTATTGTACGGGTCGTTACAAATGTGACGATGGGGAGTTTTTTGTCATTTAATTGAGATAGGAAAGTGCACAATTTACTTTTTTTCTTAATTTGACCGTGATGCGATGATCACTCTGATAATACACTGCAGTACTTCTATACTACAATGCATTTTACGATAGTGATCACAGGCCATGGCAGATCCAGATGCCACTGACTGGCATATAGTTGGCCCTCGATTAAATAGCCAATGAGGTCGCAGAGCGAGCACGCTCATTCTGTGAACCTTCTACATGCCGTGAGTAACATTGATTGCGGCCTGCAGGCAGTAAACAGTAAGGATCAGTGTTCTCACCTATCCCTGCTGTTATAGAGGGAGGCCAGCTGTCAGTCAGTGCGGATGCAGTGGGTTCAGCTTCTGATCCTGCGCCATCAATAGGACATAGCTGTAGACCTATTTGTGGGAACCTCCTCATACAGGGGTGAAACCAGACAACAGGCTTAATGGGGTCTTCCAGCACCCACTGTCAGTGCCGGATACCCCAGGGTCAGAAGAGATGGCACTTCTCTGATCCGTGTAGTGGCTGGCGCTTGTAACTGCAGGCACAGCTACCATTAAAATAAATGGGACTCAAGCCTAAATTTACAAGTACAATTCCCATTCATTTCAGCGAGAGCCGAGCCTACAATTATGAGCGTTGGCCACTACAGAGGGGTCAGACCAGCGGCTTCCACTCCAACCCAGACCATCCCGGCACTGACAACGTGCGCTACCTGGAAAATCCCTTTAACCCTCGTGTTCTATTAGTTTCAAAATGTTGGACTGCAATAAACAGGGTTGGGGTCAGATGCGATCTGGCTTCTCAAAATGGCCTCTGCTTACATAATACCAATTTGTACATTTGCTGGTTACCTATACTTCGTGCTGAAAAAAATCCCTAGGGAGTCTCCCTTCCTCCGCAGTTGATAACAACAGGCAGTGGTGAGCAAGGGTCATCTCTGTTACTGGAGAGGTCAAGCAGAAAAAAAAAAACAGGAAGTGGAGGAGAGAGGGGAAATTAGTCATTATGGTCAGTAAAGTCTATGAGCATAGAGGGTAGGAGGGAGACACATCCTGCTGGAGTGAATAGTGATTTTACTGTTATTAACTTATATCTCCTTTTCTCAGTCATGCACGATTATGTCTGTTTATGTACATTACAGACAAATAAGCCAATTGACCTAGCGGTATTGCAAACTGTATTTGTCCATGTGCCGTCCAGTCTGCATGCACAATCTAATTTCATGCATGAAAACAGACACTAGGGCAGGCTGCAAGCACCACCACACAGACCACTGACCCCCCCCCCCCCCAAAAAAAAGTGTGCATAGACTAAGGGGCTGTGTGCTGTCCATAGAATACAAGACCCAAGCACATGGCTGCTCCCTTATAAAAACAAAAACTGCCTAATAAAAAAAAAACAAAAACACACAGCTGCTGCGTCTACCAACCAGTACCAAGAGAGCCGAGCATCAGCTATACATCCAGCGGAGGGGTAAGTACAGGATACAAGTCCTAATATGGCCAGAAAGACCATTATGTACATCACAGTCACTGCGGTAACATTGTAGTCCCATCAGTTTCAGAACAAACGGCAAGAGAAAAGTCCATGAACCGCCAGTCACAAGGATGGACCAGCCACTGCACTGCCAAGCACTGATGTAAAGCCCGGGTGGCCGTAGCGCACCACTGTTGCGATACCAACAAACGCGGCAAAATTTGCTTATACCCAAAAATGAAATAAAGCTGGGCCTCAGTGCGCACACCGCGGGGCCTCAGTGCGCACACCGCGGGGCCTCAGTGCGCACACCGCGGGGCCGTCCTGCAGTTTGTTGGAAGACCGTAAGAAATCATTCATCCAGTGAAGGAAGATAAATTTTATTTTACAATTACATACAAGAAAGGATGTGAGAACTGATATAAATGGAGGGACGGCGCCTCCTATCTGCTGACATAATAAAAAGAAGCAACCCACCAGTATGGAAGGGGGGAGGGGGAGGACCAAAAAAAAGATAAGCCCAAAGCCAACCAGTTCCTGCCCCCAGCTGGTAGTCTCGCTCTTGGCAGGAACCTTGCGGTTCAGAGTTTTTGCACCTGGAAGAAGATGCGCTAATTATTACTTTACAGCAGGTAAGAAGACTGCGTTCATTCTGTCCCATCTAGTTCATAGTCTGATGACCCCCACATGTTCTGCTTGGCAATGTAAAGTGCCAGTCTGCTCAGGAGAGAGACGGGCCGAGATCAGCTGGGGAGCACTGATTTCGAGGCTTTATTTTCATTTCTTTTTGGGAGCGGCATCGAGTGGTTTTCCAATATCCTTTCCACGCAGCTTGAGACCTGAAAGACAGGAGCGAGCTGGATGTCTACAAGTCCGATAAAGAAAGCATACCTTCCAGATATTAGGCTAGTACAGAAGCAATATGCAGGGAGCCCCTACCCCATAAGGCCAATCTCACACGGGCGATTTGGATTCTGCATGCGGGAGCCCACAGCGGAATCCAGCTCTGACTCCGCGCACCCATTTCTTCTGTACTGCGGATGACCGTGAACACTCGCCGCCGGTCATGCGCAGTACAGATCATTTTTGAACACGTGTTTTTTCCCGTGCCGTTGATAGGTGATGACGCGGGTCAGACGGCTTCCACGGACTTCAACAGATGCAACAAGTGTGGGTACGGCAACTACAGGCAGGCACACTATGAGACAACGGTCAGACATGTCTGCTTGCACACAGGAGCGATAGTTGTTCAGTGAATGGAGGTGCAGTGTTCAGAGATCTCTCCCAGCCACCTGCCTCCATTCGCTGAGAACAGGCCGTCATTTGAAGACTAACCTGCCTGTTTACACACAGCGAGAAGTCGCTCGTTACTCCGTTCATTTCAGTGCAGTAAAACAAAATGACTACTGAGCAGTTTAACACTCAGTACCTCGTCGGGTCGCCACAGATATTGCGGAAAATCACTTGTTTGGCCAATAGTTGTCTCGTGTGAAGCCACCCTAATGCAGCAAGACGGATCCTGCACCATCCTATGCTGCACGCTTGGAGCAGAAGACGTCTCGCTCATACAGAACACTCAAGTTAAACACTTACTAATTGCTCTCTCGATTTTCCCCAAGACTTGGTTACTTGGAATCGCTTTTCCGCTCTCGTAATCCGCAATCACCTGCGGCTTCTCATTTATTTTCTATGAACAAAAAAAACAGATCACATTAGAGGCGACAGACGAGCAGTAATCCCGCAGATACTTAGAACTCAGGTTTTATGGCTTAATTGATAAGGTATTCCTACCACGGGCATTTATGGCAGAGCCACAAGGAGTTGTGCACGAGGGGCCGCCTCTAGTATTGTTTAGGCTACTTTCACACAAACCTATTATGGCGGCATTGATACATCCATAATATGTATAACTGTCCTGGCCAATCACAGGTCTAATGACACAAACTCAGATCACCACAGAAATATATAATAATCCGCATTCAGGTTGGCCCGGCAGCTGTAATACACTCCTGTGAATCCAGCCTTAAAGGAGTAAGAGCCGGGAATAGCCTAAACTATCTAGCACTAACCCTGTAAACGTCCCGCTGCTCCTCCGTCTGTTGCAGCCAGTCCCATGCCATACACGGCAGGCTCACCGCTGGGACAGTGATTGGCTGCAGCGGTCACAAATAATGAACATGGAAGTTGCTCCCGGGGCATTTTAAAGAGATTTGCAACCCAAAAGCAATTTGTCACCTAACCAGAGGATAGCTGATAATTAGGGGGATTTGGGGTGCACCATTCTGATGATCCCTGGGGACACCCAGAGATGGTACATTATTAGAGATGAGCGAACGTACTCGGATAAGCACTACTCGTCCGAGTAATGTGCCTTATCCGAGTATCGCTGTACTCGTCTTGAAAGATTCGGGGAGCGCCGCGGAGTGGGGAGCTGCAGGGGAGAGCCGGGAGGAACGGAGGGGAGATCTTTCTCTCCTTCTCTCCCGCCCGCTCTCCCCTGCTCCCCGCCGCAACTCACCTGTCAGCAGCGGCGCTCCCCGAATCTTTCAAGACGAGCACAGCGGTACTCGGATAAAGCACATTACTCGGACGAGTAGTGCTTATCCGAGTACGTTCGCTCATCTCTATACATTATCTATCCTGTGGTTAGGCAATAAGTGTTTTGGGTGGGAAAACCTTTATAATAGTCACAATCTTGACAACCTCTTAAAGGGGAATTTCCATCTCTGGAATTCTATTTCAAGGTGTTCTAAAAATTACAAAACACAGCGCTCACCCGTAAGGTGTGCATTTCCAAAATGCTCCGTTCTCCAGATATTCATTTCTCGGCCCCTTGAGCGTTTACGGTTTGTTGCCAGGGAAACAGATCACCTCTTCAATGGAAAGAAATAGCAGAGGCGGCTGGAGCTTGCAAACTTCTTTTATCTAAATCTGGTGGCAAGCTACTGCTCTGCTATTTCTTACTATTGAGGTGGTCAGTGTCCCGGGAAATGAGCAGTAATCAGAGGGCAGAGGAGTCAATATCTGGAGAATGGAGCACTTCGGGAATAAACATCTTATGGGTGAGGGTATTGTTTTGCAAATTCAATCACAATGAAGTAGGAAGTCTATGAAGTCACAAGAGCCCCATCTGGTGGGATTGGGGTGTTTAAAGCTTCGCTTACATATACCATAAAGGTCTATGGTGAGAAGACTGCATTGTGTTTCACCAAGTCAATTTACTACATTCTCTGGTCTATTCTGAGCCCTGAAGAGAACTTCTTTACTTAATATTGAAAGTTACTTTATAAGGCTAGCTTCACACAGGCGAGCGCGATAACAGGCGGAGACACTCATCCCGATATTGCGCGTTTTACTTGAGGATGCAAGATGATTTTCAGGTAAAAACACTTCGCTTCTGTGAAATCGCAATCCTCACAAGCGATGCATTCCGAGAAAATAAGAGCAGGCCACGATTTTTTCCCTGGCCGCATCGCTCATGTGTATAACTCCACACAAAACTCGTACGAGATTCTTGCCCGTGTGACAGCAGCCCAAGGAACATTTTGTTTGGCCTTTCACATTACAGGGAGATGTCCAGGATGAGAACATCATGGCTGCTTATGACCAAAAACAGCACCACCCCTGTCCACAGGTTGTGTGTGGCATCACAGCTCTATTCCATTCACTTCAACAGAGATGGATTACATCCCATAGACAGGCGTGGCGCTGTTATTGCAAAAAAACAGCCATGTTCTTCTAATGCCAAGCAAAACCCCTTTAAATCTACACCCTAGCACTTTAAGACCAGCTTCTGGAATCCATATCACAGAGTGATTTATTCTGCCTCCAGACCTCTGAATGCTTACCGTGGCCAGGTCCTTCTGGGTCAAGCCCTTGGCCTGCCTGCCCTGTTGGATGACTTTGCCCACCTCCAGCGGCACGCGGTCGTGATGCAGCTCCTCCGTCTCTCGGTCCAGCTTGGCGGTGTTCTTTGTGATGACGTGCTGCTTGTTCTGTCCGGCGGACCCTGGTGACAGCAACGATAGTACATAAGTCTAGAGGTTACATGAAGACTCCAGATCTACAACAGCCTCAGACGTGGAGCCCCTTATGTCATCCCGATCACAGCTCCTCCCTTAGGTCTCCTGTAGAGCCCTTATACAAACGCTGCTTCCCTGAGGTTCTAGAAACAAATCTCTACAGCGTTCTCAGCTAACGATTAGTCATCTGGGGGCCGCCGGACCTCCTTCTGAGGCACTATACTGCGACATATGTAGGGGGTCATATGCCTCAAGTAGGCAGGATATAGACTCCATCTGCTCCGTCGTACACTATACTGGTATATAGGGGCTGTTGCGGCCAGCATGGGGAGCGCGGCGGCTGCAGTTTTCTCTCCTCTGCATTGACATAACATAGCGGACGGTCAGTAACGAACGGCCGCTATTTACACTGAACGATGATCGCTCAGCTTATCAGCCATCGTTTATGCTGCCTGCACGATGATCTGATCGCTGATCACTCGGTGTAAATAACAGCTGCTCAGTACTGAACAGCCGCTATGTTATGTCAATGGAGAGGGGTGGGGGAGCGCAAGAAGAGAAATCTCCTTCAGCCTCCCCGCTGTGAACCAGCGATACTAGTAGGTGCGGGGACGAGTGACGGGCATCGTCTGCCCAACATTCATCCCGGTTAAATGGAGCTTTAGTGGATCTCTCTAATTGTCGCCGCCATCAGTAATTAGTCTGAGGTTTTAGCAAACAAATAACCAAACTTTTGGATGTGGAAACCTCTAGCTATAGGCGGCCTTATAATGGACCCCTCCCCCCCCCCCCCCCCCCAAGCCAGACCCCTTGGTGGAACTTACATTTTTTTGAAGTCTCCAACTCTTCTCCTCTTCTCTGAGCTGCAATAACTGCCTGCAAATAGAAGCGATCAGTCAGCGCTCTTCCCAATAACCCGGAGGCCGACACATGCCCAATAACACAGGGGGCGCAGCGAAGCACCCAACGAGGTCACCATTACTACACAACATTCTCACAGAACTGCGAAAAAACCCTGAAGCAGCAGCACACAGACCTCTCCGGGGTGTCAAATACTAACAGCAAAGGGTATAAAGCTTCCAACCGGTGATAGTGGATCACTAATGATCAGCGATGACCTACAGCAAGAACAGATCCCCGCGTTATAGAGAAACTGCATCACTTTATGAATGCATTACTGACCCTGAGTTACATCCTGTATTATACCCCAGAGCTGCACTCACTGTTCTGCTGGTGGAGTCACTGTGTACATACATTACTTATCCTGTACTGATCCTGAGTTACATCCTGTATTATACTCCAGAGCTGCACTCACTATTCTGCTGGTGGAGTCACTGTGTACATACATTACTTATCCTGTACTGATCCTGAGTTACATCCTGTATTATACCCCAGAGCTGCACTCACTATTCTGCTGCTGGAGTCACGGTGTACATACATTACTTATCCTGTACTGATCCTGAGTTACATCCTGTATTATACTCCAGAGCTGCACTCACTATTCTGCTGGTGGAGTCACTGTGTACATACATTACTTATCCTGTACTGATCCTGAGTTACATCCTGTATTATACTCCAGAGCTGCACTCACTATTCTGCTGCTAGAGTCACTGTATACATACATTACTTATCCTGTACTGATCCTGAGTTATATCCTGTATTATACTCCAGAGCTGCACTCACTATTCTGCTGGTGGAGTCACTGTGTACATACATTACTTATCCTGTACTGCTCCTGAGTTTCAACCTGTTTTATACTCCAGAGCTGCACTCACTATTCTGCTGGCAATGTATGTACACAGTGACTCCACCAGCAGAATAGTGAGTGCAGCTCTAGGGTATATTACAGGATGTAACTCGGGATCAGTACAGGATAAGTAATGTATGTACACAGTGACTCCACCAGCAGAATAGTGAGTGCAGCTCTGGAGTATAATACAGGATGTAACTCTGAATCAGTAATGTATGTACACAGTGACTCCACCAGCAGAATAGTGAGTGCAGCTCTGGAGTATAATACAGGATGTAACTCAGGATCAGTACAGGATAAGTAATGTATGTACACAGTGACTCCACCAGCAGAATAGTGAGTGCAGCTCTGGAGTATAATACAGGATGTAACTCAGGATCGGTACAGGATAAGTAATGTATGTACACAGTGACTCCACCAGCAGAATAGTGAGTGCAGCTCTGGGGTATAATACAGGATGTAACTCAGGATCAGTACAGGATAAGTAATGTATATACACAGTGACTCCACCAGCAGAATAGTGAGTGCAGCTCTGGAGTATAATACAGGATGTAACTCCGGATCAGTACAGGATAAGTAATGTATGTACACAGTGACTCCACCAGCAGAATAGTGAGTGCAGCTCTGGAGTATAATACAGGATGTAACTCGGGGTCAGTACAGGATAAGTAATGTATGTACACAGTGACTCCACCAGCAGAATAGTGAGTGCAGCTCTGGAGTATAATACAGGATGTAACTCGGGAGCAGTACAGGATAAGTAATGTATGTACACAGTGACTCCAGCAGCAGAATAGTGAGTGCAGCTCTGGAGTATAATACAGGATGTAACTCAGGGTCAGTACAGGATAAGTAATGTATGTACACAGTGACTCCACCAGCAGAATAGTGAGTGCAGCTCTGGAGTATAATACAGGATAAGTAGTGACTCCGCTGTTTAGGTAAACATGAACCCATCGCCATTACAGGCCGGTCCCGTTCAGTAGCTGTTGTTTCTTTTACATGCAGCTCTGCCAGCATCTCGCTGACTCCTCCTGTTTGGGAAAGTCCGGAGTTTGTTTGTGCCCTCTGTACACAGCTGGTAATGACGTCACCGTTGGCAGCGGCTCTATTTATCCAGCCACATTAACCACTTAGTGACGCCCAATTACTGACCTCACTAATGAACTTTACATCCGCACATACATTTTTTCAAGGCGGTGGCTTGTCTGACTACTGACAGCGGGGCTCCTGCTCTAACAGCCGGCAACGGAGAAACCTCAGATCCCAGCAGTTTAAGCAGGTGTCCGTGATGCAACCCATCTATTAGGCCCCGCCTCCTGCAGAGTCTAATAGGCTGATGTCATAGGCTTAGTAGAATGCACTGCATAAGTAATGCAGTGTACCGTCCTGGCGATCGATCACATCTCCAAGTCTCCTTTAATCCCCCATGTATATAATATCTCAGGCGTTTAGACACAAACCCCTCGCGCCCGCGGGGACATCGCACTTCCCGAATGCGGTAGTGATCAGAGTTCCAGCGCAGCAGCGGCCCCGGAGATTCCTGTGATGGATGATGTCACAGGCAGTCATGTGACCGCTGCAGCGCCCTGTTTGTGATCCCCTGGCATCATGGCGCTCAGGATGGGTCGTAGGACTCTGACCGGTCAGAGATGTAGTTCACTCAGTGGGCCTCTATTTTAGCGGTGCTGCTGGCAGCTGGGTCACCGTCAAAGGGGTCTCCCCATCTCAACCAATCATAGCACAGATGAGGACATCCCCCTGTACAGCACGGACAGACAGCAGGGGGCGCTGGTTACGCCATTCTGTAACTCCAATACACGTCTATGGAAGTTACAGAAACGTAAGCGGCTTCCGTAATCCTGACCTCACTGACAGCCGCCTCCAGCCGGGGGGTTATTAGCCTCTGCCCGGCTCGCCTCGGCCCGGCTGCGGGCCCGGCTCGCCTCGGCCCGGCTGCGGGCCCGGCTCGCCTCGGCCCGGCTCGCCTCGGCCCCCAGCTTTCTCAGCTTCTGCCTGTCCTGACCTCAACCAGTTCTTCCGCTCTAATTTGCCCGACTGCCGTGAGCTCCGCTGCCGACATCAGCTACATCTCTGTCTCTTCCTCCGACCTGCCCTGTGCTGAGACTACTTCTGGGCGCCCCTGCAGGGAGGGAGGGGATAAAGGGTATTCCAGGACTTTTTTTTTTGTATTTGTCTATTGATAACCATCACGGACCGGCTCCTCCGCTGTCAGCACTGTCCGTAGCACAGTGGCCTAGGTAGGTACTGCAGGTGCGGCTCCCATTGCTTTCAGTGCAATACCAACCCGGGCCGCTGCGCCATGATGAACGCTTCCTGCGCCGACTGCAGCGCCAGGAATCAGCGGAGATCCGGCCAGCAGATCCCCGTCCGTCACCAAGAGGAAAGAATAAGAGTCCTGAAGAACCGCTTCGGGAGCGTTAGAACAACGCGGCAGGGTGGGGTACAGCAGAACGTCCGCCGCGGTTTCCTCGCCAGCAGGGACTGCAGGTTCTGCGATCGCCCCATTCGCTGTGCCAGTAAACACTCCTGCGGCGGTATTCCTGCGCCGTTCTGTATCGCGGAGTCGCCCCTTTAAGAAGGTATCAGCAGCGCCTCCCGGCTGAGACAAGAAGCGGTCGGCCGCAGCACCTCGCCGGCCGGTACGGAAATCACAGCGGCTGGGAAAACCCTTTATTGGGTGAAAGTGGGGCCCCCAGTGTGCGGCCCTCGGAGGCCACCGCAGTCAGCAGGACCGATGTGTGACAGTGTGCCACGGCCGAGACGGGAAGACCCCTGTAGCCCCCCGCAGACATCGGACCCCCCAGCATCACCCCATGTGCAGCCTGAAGACAACTGTAACAAACCCTCTGCTGTGAAACAGCTGCTGGATGTAAACATGAAGGATTCCTTTCACTGACAGCAAGCAGAGATCCTGCAATTATCAAGGAGCTCAAGAAGAGTCTCAGATATCCATCGCCGTGCTACAAGGAGGAGCGGCCAACAGACGTCACCGATGCCGCTTATCCTGGGGACAGAAGAGCTGACAGGGTGAGAATACAACAAGGCGCTGCCAGCAGGCGGTGAGTGGCAGCCGCACCTGTGGAACTACCTGCACTACCGGCGGGGAGAGGTAGGGGGCGACACAGTGTGAACCAGGACGTATATGTACATACTGAGAGCAGCCCACCAGGGCCTGCTGGGACTTGTAGTCCCTCACTACCCCCAGCACAAGGTAAACACCAATGTGGGTGACGTCACGGCAGGAGCCTCTGAGGTCACCGCCATGGCCGCTCCACACACCTCACCTGCTTGGACTTGGCCTGCGCGGCGGTCGGGCCCTTCTTCCTCAGCACGGTGACGGTGTCCCAGTCGCTCTCCGCCATGTCTGTTCTTCTTCAGACGCTTCACTAATACAGCCCAGCGCTACACGACGAGCTGCGACCTCCACGCCCCGCCTCCCCAGCCTTCTCATTGCTTAAACCGGCCGTCACTCAGATGGACACGAGCGCTGATTGGTGGGATATCTCCTGCTTTCCCCATTGGCTAAATCCCGAGGAAAGATCTGGAAGGCTGGGGCTTGGTACAAAAGAAGGCTCTCATTGGCTGCACTGGTCTACTAGCTGGCGCTGATTGGTTGTCTTCTCGTAACTGCTGATTGGATGAAAAGTAATGACCTGCCTGATAGGGCCGGCTTCTCATTGGCCGGAGTGGCTGTCACTTTGCTGTTCTATTGGAGGCACATAAACAACGTGTTAACCCTTGGAGCTGCGTGACATCTGATGCAACCTGAGGTAATGTGCGGGAGGCTCCTGGTGAGTAGTGGGTGCAGTTCTTGGAGTGTTCACCAGGTGGCGCGGTAGCCTTAGGTTTATTTGTGTGCTATGACCCTCGCTGGTAGCCGTAGTCTGGCTCTGCTGACTGCTGCAGTACTACAATTCCCAGTGTGCTCTGCGGGATGGGGCTGCTGGTGGTCCCTGCCTGGAGGACCCTGAGAGCCGCAGCTCCTCTCTTCCCAGGTAAGTCCATAAACTATAGCCTCATTAGAGCTGATTGGCTGCCAGCAGAGGACATTGAGGTCCGGGATAAGCGGCGCTCGCACGCTGATGTGCGGTTTGGGTCATGTGACGCTGGTCCCGTATAGATATGCTGTATATGTGCCGTTCTCACGTTGGCGTCTCTTCCAACAGGTTTGCGCTTCGGCTCCATCCAGGCGTGTGACAACCCAGCAGAGGGTCCGGCGGGCGATCGGGGGTCCACGTCAGCGACCGGCGAGCCGCGGGGTCTGTACCCGCACCACATCCCCACCAATGTGCTGCAGAAGCTGCTGCTGTCCGCCGGCTCCGCCGCCGTGTCCTTGTATGACCCCTACAGACACGGTAAGACTCCGCCCACCGCGCCGCTGATCTCATACTGCGGCCCCTCTAGTAACTCCAGTGAGGCATCTGGGGTGCTGTATGCCGGCGCTGGGGGTTTGCGGCCCCCTGGCGGAATGGACCCTGCTGACCGTCATGGCGTCCTACAGGCTAATAGACAGCGCCGCGCCGTTACATCCTGGTTATTAGTGACAGATTCCGAACAGAACCGCCGCAGCTGATGTGAGTGAGACCGAAGGGTGCAGACACACATTGTGGAATTGGCGCAGCGAAGAATTACACCAAAACCCGCAGGTCCGGTGCGGGCGGGGAAGCAGTTCTGCAGCAGATGCCACACCATCTACTGGAAGGGCGAATCAGCTGCGGGTCCGCCGCAAAAGAATCAAAATCCACGCCAAAGAGCGCTCATTATGGCGCGGATCCACAGCAGGACGCTACGTGTGAGCATCCCCTTAGGGCTCCTTCCCACGATGTGCGGATCGTGCAGCACTTTACAGCCGGCTGTCGCCATGTAAGGCAGCGAATGAACTGCGCAGGGCGCCGTATCTCACGGACAATTCATGCAGAGCGGGACTTTTTCTTCTCTTTTTAAATTCACGCTCCGTCTCACAGCGGCATTACGTCCGCTACCCTAGAAAACAATATAGCGGTTCGTGCGTGATGGAGCGCGCTGCGGTTTTTGTGTATGTATATGATAATGCGAATGCATGAATGAAAATCAATGTACTTTCACTGACGTCATTCACCGCCAGCTACACAGGCGTACATCGCGTGCGTAATATGTGGTGAAACCACGCCCGTGTGAATGAGCCCTTAGGGTGTATTTACACGGGCGATCTTCCTGTGCGAGGTCTGACTGATTGCGATATGATATGGGTGGAGCTCACACGGGAAAAGAGCCGATTCATCAGATGCACATAAGCAATTTCTCCCCCTTCCCCCACTAGCAAACAATTGCGCTGTGGGTCCGATCTCCCCTGCACTTGCCCGCATTACTACAGCCTTGGATGGGATCACACGGCTCTTTAAATGAGCGCTGATCAACAAAATCAGCTCTGGTTTCAGTGTCCGCCGCGGCCGAAGCCGGCTGCACTGGAGACAAACGGCAATAAAATCGTTCTACACAACCGTATTACAGACGAGCGTCCCGGGTCTGCTGACACCAACCCACGCATCAGAGAGCCGTATGTGAGTTCGGGCCAAAAGATGCATGTTCGAAGTGCAATATTTATCTGTAACACGGGAGCTAACATGCGAATGCACTGCGGTGGTGTGAATGCAGCCTTGCACATCCCTCGGTCACGCGGGGAGGGGGGATGCGCGGCCAATAATGCTAGCTTCTTTTCCACCGCATTAAGGGCCCATTCACGCGGCGAGAAGTTCATGTGAAGCGAGACAAACAGAACTCGAACGAATATGAAATCCATGTTCTATCCTTGGACGCTCCCTCAGAACGTCGCGCCCGTTGAGTCACAATTAATTGGAAACGTTGGCGATCGTCTGACGCACGTTAAACACACCTGAGGATCGCGGCTTCCCAGAATCGTCGCGCTGTGTTTGAATGAAAAAAGGCCTTGCATCAGCGCAAAAACGCACATTGCCAAGCGGGATTTGGGGTTGAGTTTGTCAGCCCAATACCGTACTCCCCTGTGTGAATTTAGCCAAAACAAGACATTTGTAATTTTTTATGGCCCGACGATCGTGAAAACGAATGCTCCTACTCCATCGACAGGGATCATGACCAGCGGACCCCTAAGGAGAAGCCCTTAATAGTAAAGTCCCTGAGAAGCCCTTTAAATGAATGAGAGGTTTGTAAACCAGCGCTTGGTCTCCATTATTGGGGGTTCCAGACCTCTTGGGCTTTTCTTTCCAGTAGGGGGCAGCGACTGTACAGAGGGGGACACTTTGACCCCGTTGTTTCCCTCCAGCATAACTCATCGCTTGTGTGTTATCGGCTTCTGTCTTCTCTCTCCAGATATGATTGCTGTTCTTGGCGAGACCACCGGTACCCGGGCGCTGCAGGACCTGCACAGGAGGATGAGCGGAGACCCAGAGGGGCTGCAGATCCTACAGTGAGTTACATCATCTACATGTCCTATTATACTCCAGTCACACCCAGAGCTGCATTACACTTCTACTCCTTCGTGGCTTGTATACAGCATACGTTGAGTGTGTTGGCACTGCAAGCTGTACAGTAAGAGGCCACCCCTATCAGCGAGCGGAGGAAGCCTCGGACTGCCGGTGCCCTCTGTACTCGCTGCGGATTGGCCACAGTGGAAAATCGGCAGCAAATCTGCAGCGGACAAGTTGGCATGTAAGTGGCGCACTGCGAGGTTTGGAATCTGCCGTCAAAATCCGCAGCACAAATTGGCACGCTGCGGATGTAGAATTCGTGGCGTATTTCAGATGTCTTGTAGATTCTGCGCCAAAGTTTTCTGCTCTGCGTGAATGAATTTCTTTAAACCTCACTCACATGGCTTGTACAGCAAAATCCACAGCATATATAGTCAGGGTGAAGGCATCCATAGGGCTATGACTGTCAGCAGAATTGTGAATGCAGCTCTGGATGTGACTGGAGAACATGATCTGCTGTAACTCCAAATCGTTAAAGCAAAGTTCCTCCGTTTTTGAGATTTAAAGGGTTTGTTCCATGAAAGGAAGTTATCCCCCGTCCACAGGATAGGAGAGAACCTGCTGATTGGGGGCGTGCGCTTAGTGGTCGGACCCCACCGATCTAGAGAACAGGGCTGTGGCGTGTCTTGAAGTGACGGCAGTGGCAGTCCTACTTGAGCACCACCTCTCCACTCGTTTCAGTGGGACCACAGGAAGTAGGTGAGTGCCTGAACTTGGCGACCTGCTGCAGTCACACTGGAACGAGTGGAGCGCTGGTGCTCAAGTTGGCCCACCACTGCCGTCACGTCAAGACGCGCCAGGGCCCTGTTCTTGGGAGCGGTGCGGGTCGCAGCGGTTGGACCCCCAATGATCAGCAAGTTATCTCCTATCTTGTGGAAAGGGTCAACTTTATTTCGGGAAACAAACCCTTTAAATCTGAAAACTATTCAAAAGAAAGGTTAACCCTTTATTGTCACGCTTACCACTTAAAGCTGGTCAATCAGAGCGGCCTTAGCCTACCACTGCACTGTGTACATCAGGTAGACAGGGAAGCGCTGCGGCCATCTTGGTTTGTCCAGGATCGCAGGGTCGCTTTAATAGGCACATTGGGGATTCTTCTTCTGGCAGGGAGCGCCCCCGTATCCGGATGTCTAATTTGGACATTTCGAGGCTTAGAGAGTTGCCCACCGGGACGTTCGGCAGAGAATATGTCAGATTCCTGGATGACAATGTAAGTGACCGCCATCTTAAGACTCTAGTCACATCCAAAGCACATGTAGCTGGTTTTCAAAGTGTTGCTCTAATGACTATTGTGTCTTGCCGCAGCACGTCACACCCGACACTCGCATGCCGGTGAAGTTTGTGGATGACGAGGAGCTGGCATATGTAGCTCAGCGGTATCGGGAAGTCCATGACCTCTTGCACACCTTGCTGGGAATGCCAACTAACATGCTGGGTGAGCGCGCAGACTTGTGCGGCCAGTAGGGGGCAGATGAGGCATTGACCTCTGCTGATCCTGTTTGCTTTCTTTGTGCAGGAGAAGTCGTAGTCAAGTGGTTTGAAGCCGTGCAGACCGGGCTGCCCATGTGCATGCTGGGAGCAGTGTTTGGACCTCTACGCCTCAGTGCCAGGTAGCGTACAGCGTGGCGGAGGGATCTGGGCTGCTGGGCATTGAGCGGACGTCATATGGATGATATTCTGTGGTCATCTCGATAAATGATCTCCATATTGTGGATTCGGTGCACAGACTGCCTGAGCGGGTGTTTATGTAGCACCGATGTATACCACCATGTTGTACATACGGGGGATCACCGCCATCTAGGAGGAACCTGATGGTCAACTCCAGCAACAGCGACAAGCCGGTCTAAAGAGGCTTGTGTCATGCCAGGTTTTACCCGCCATGGCGACACCCTCAGCTGTACGGCAGCGGGTGCGTGCCTGTACACCACCACTCCATTCAATGGAACCACCGGAGATGGCCGAAGTGGTGCGCATGTGCAGCTGCCCGCTGCCGTACACTTCAGGGTGAGCTGGAGTGTCTGTATGATGGGTTAAACCCGTCGTGAGAGAACCCCTCAGTGACGCCGCCTCTTCTGGACACGATGACTTTCGGGGGATTTTAATCTCCACTCTTCAAAAGCAATAACTATATTTTTTACTTCCCCGCCCGCCCCGCTGGATGGGGTTCGCTTTTTGTGTGGCGAGCTGTAGTTTTTATTGGTACTATTTTTGGGTATATATGATGTATTGTAGAGCTTGGCAGAGGCCGGCACAGGAACGTCACGGCTGGCGCGCCGGCTCTGTACTGCGCATGTGTAGCTGTGCGCCAGCCGGCACATCGCGGTGCAGAGAGAGAAGACGCCGGACGGGTGAGTATAAGGTAAATGCCGGGGCACCAGAATTCTCGCAGCGGGATCCGACTCGGCCATCTGCATGAGACCTAATATATGTGTTTGTGCCAGGGTTGCCAAAAAATACCGGCTATGGTAAAAAGGGGGCGTGGCTTATCGCAGCATTTTTTCCTCCTTTATCTCCTGGATCCCGTCCAGCGGCTGTGCACATGTGTGGGATCCAGGCCAGCGTGTTCTCACAAGTAGATGACGTTTAGTGGGAATCACATGCCATCTACTCGCTACAACACACTGCAGTCTGCAGACGCTGGCATCGCATACAATCTACACATATATAATTATATGCATGAGATACTCAGGTTACCCCAGCATCCATATCACTATATACAGCAGATATACCTCCCCTGTATATAGTGATGCTGATGTACGGTAGATATGTCCTGTATGTAATTATATAACGTATATAACGTATACCACCTAAACATACAAGATTACATGCAGTACATGGTGCATACCTCGTATCGCATGTATTGCTCCTCCGCTCTCCTCCTCGGGTCCCGACACTGTCACTGCAGCACCGGCCTGAGCCCCACACATCACACACACACAGCTCTGCTACATCCATCCTCATCCCCACACATCACGCAGACAGCTCTATTACATCCATCCCGACCCCCAGACATCACGCAGACAGCTCTACTATATCCATCCCGACCCCCAGACATCGCGCACACAGCTCTGCTACATCCATCCCGACCCCCAGACATCGCACACACAGCTCTGCTACATCCATCCCGACCCCCAGACATCACACACGCACAGCTCTACTATATCCATCCTCATCCCCACACATCACGCAGACAGCTCTACTACATCCATCCTGACCCCCAGACATCGCGCGGACAGCTCTGCTACATCCATCCCGACCCCCAGACATCGCGCAGACAGCTCTGCTACATCCATCCCGACCCCCAGACATCGCGCAGACAGCTCTGCTACATCCATCCCGACCCCCAGACATCGCGCAGACAGCTCTGCTACATCCATCCCGACCCCTCGACATCGCACACACAGCTCTGCTACATCCATCCCGACCCCCAGACATCGCACACACAGCTCTGCTACATCCATCCCGACCCCCAGACATCGCACACACAGCTCTGCTACATCCATCCCGACCCCCAGACATCGCGCACACAGCTCTGCTACATCCATCCCGACCCCCAGACATCGCGCAGACAGCTCTGCTACATCCATCCCGACCCCCAGACATCGCACACACAGCTCTGCTACATCCATCCCGACCCCCAGACACCGCACACACAGCTCTGCTACATCCATCCCGACCCCCAGACACCGCACACACAGCTCTGCTACATCCATCCCGACCCCCGACATCGCACACACAGCTCTGCTACATCCATCCCGACCCCCAGACATCGCACACACAGCTCTGCTACATCCATCCCGACCCCCAGACATCGCGCACACAGCTCTGCTACATCCATCCCGACCCCCAGACATCGCGCAGACAGCTCTGCTACATCCATCCCGACCCCCAGACATCGCACACACAGCTCTGCTACATCCATCCCGACCCCCAGACACCGCACACACAGCTCTGCTACATCCATCCCGACCCCCAGACACCGCACACACAGCTCTGCTACATCCATCCCGACCCCCCGACATCGCACACACAGCTCTGCTACATCCATCCCGACCCCCCGACATCGCACACACAGCTCTGCTACATCCATCCCGACCCCCAGACATCGCACACACAGCTCTGCTACATCCATCCCGACCCCCAGACATCGCACACACAGCTCCGCTACATCCATCCCGACCCCCAGACATCGCACACACAGCTCCGCTACATCCATCCCGACCCCCAGACATCGCACACACAGCTCCGCTACATCCATCCCGACCCCCAGACATCGCACACACAGCTCCGCTACATCCATCCCGACCCCCAGACATCGCACACACAGCTCCGCTACATCCATCCCGACCCCCAGACATCGCACACACAGCTCCGCTACATCCATCCCGACCCCCAGACATCGCACACACAGCTCCGCTACATCCATCCCGACCCCCAGACATCGCACACACACAGCTCCGCTACATCCATCCCGACCCCCCACACATTGCGCACACAGCTCCGCTACATCCATCCCGACCCCCCACACATTGCGCACACAGCTCCGCTACATCCATCCCGACCCCCCACACATTGCGCACACAGTTCCGCTACATCCATCCTGACCCCCCCACACATTGCGCACACAGCTCCGCTACATCCATCCTGACCCCCCACACACTGCGCACACAGCTCCGCTACATCCATCCTGACCCCCCACACATTGCGCACACAGCTCCGCTACATCCATCCTGACCCCCCACACATTGCGCACACAGCTCCGCTACATCCATCCTGACCCCCCACACATTGCGCACACAGCTCCGCTACATCCATCCTGACCCCCCCACACATTGCGCACACAGCTCCGCTACATCCATCCTGACCCCCCCACACATTGCGCACACAGCTCTGCTACATCCATCCTGACCCCCCACACATTGCGCACACAGCTCCGCTACATCCATCCTGACCCCCCACACATTGCGCACACAGCTCCGCTACATCCATCCTGACCCCCCCCCCCACACATTGCGCACACAGCTCTGCTACATCCATCCTGACCCCCCACACATTGCGCACACAGCTCCGCTACATCCATCCTGACCCCCCACACATTGCGCACACAGCTCCGCTACATCCATCCTGACCCCCCACACATTGCGCACACAGCCCTGCTACATCCATCCTGACCCCCCACACATTGCGCACACAGCTCTGCTACATCCATCCTGACCCCCCACACATTGCGCACACAGCTCCGCTACATCCATCCTGACCCCCCACAAATTGTGCACACAGCTCCGCTACATCCATCCTGACCCCCCCCGCACATCGCGCACACAGCTCCGCTACATCCATCCTGACCCCCCACACATCGCGCACACAGCTCCGCTACATCCATCCTGACCCCCCACACATCGCGCACACAGCTCCGCTACATCCATCCTGACCCCCCACACATCGCGCACACAGCTCCGCTACATCCATCCTGACCCCCCACACATCGCGCACACAGCTCCACTACATCCATCCTGACCCCCCACATATCGCGCACACAGCTCCGCTACATCCATCCTGACCCCCCACACATCGCGCACAGCTCCGCTACATCCATCCTGACCCCCCACACATCGCGCACAGCTCCGCTACATCCATCCTGACCCCCCACACATCGCGCACACAGCTCCGCTACATCCATCCTGACCCCCCACACATCGCGCACACAGCTCCGCTACATCCATCCTGACCCCCCCACACATCGCGCACACAGCTCCGCTACATCCATCCTGACTCCCAAACATCACACACAGCTCCACTCACTCCATCCCATCCATCCAGCTCCAAGAAAGAATGACAGAGAGAGAGACACACACACACACCTGCAGAGTCTTACATTTACTGAGCTCCCTGTGGTCATGTGATCCCTAACTCCTCCCACACAGGGTATCACATGACATGGCATCATCAGAGGTTCTGGAAGCTGCCGGCTCTCAGGTCTGTGTTTCCCCTGATTTCAGGACTGCCAGAGAAGGGTTAACCGGCGGGGGCTAGGGGGCAGTGCAGGCTCTGAAAATACCGGTCTGTAATAGGGCCGGTAAAAAAAAAAAAATCCACCGGCCTGACGGTGTGTTTTCTGTCAGGCCGGTGGATTACCAGATGAGGCAACCCTAGTTTGTGCAGGAAAAATGTGTAGTATTGTTGTGTTTTTTGTTTTTTTTTGTTGTTTTTTTACTGGATTTAATTTTGTCAAATTAAACTTTTAGTTTTGACACTTTTTTTAGTTCCTCAAGAGAACTTAAAGATGTGATTGTTCTATTGCTAGTACAGTACACTGCATTACTTATGTAGTGCATTCTACTAAGCCTATAAGCTGAGTTACATGGCGGCCTTTGTCAGGCTTCCGGGTGCCATGAGCACCCATTGGTACCTTGTGATTGCAAAGTAAGGTGCCGCTGGGTGACAGAGCCTCCTCCTGTTCTCAGCTTACATGCTGTAGTTGCTATTGATTGTGGCCTGTAAGGGGTTAAACTGCCAGGATCTGAGGTTACTCAATTCCTGGCTGTTAGAGCAGGAGCCGGGCTGTCAGTAGTCCGCCAAGCCACCGCCTTAAGAAGATGTGTGTGCGGGTGTAAAGCCCATTAGTGAGGTCAGCAAAAAGGTATATTGTGGTCACTGAAGGGTTAAACGAGCTTTTACAATGCATGAAGGTGATGGCGCTCCGTTATGTGATAATCGCGCGACCGCTGACAGTTTCTTTTTTTTTTAAAATCTTTTCCAGGAGGCAGAAGAAATTAGTTGAGTTGGTCCCCTGGGCGGTACAGAGCGGGCGCGACGCCCGCTGCGTTCTGAACTTCTACTATGAGAAGCGCTGGGAGCAGCCGGTGGAGTCCCTGAGAGAAGAGATTGGCATCCCGCCCCCACCCACCATTAAGGTCTGAGCGACTGCAGTGCAGCCTGGGTAATTGTAGGAGAGGCGCCCTGAGCTGCCGGATCGGTTGGGGTTGGCTCCAGTATAACCGGACGCGGCGGTGATGATTTCTCCGTCTTACAATTTAGAGTTTTCCATTTTAGGACATTTTCTGATTCTGAAATAAATTCTGTAATTAAGAGAAATAAATATTTTTGTTACAAACGTTCCGTGAACTCTCCGTGCGTCCGTCATGTATTCGCCGTGGTGAATGTTGGGTCACGCTGGTCATGTAATTGTAATTAACCCTTTGGTAAGTAATTCTGGGATTATTCCTGCCGTCAGCAGTGCCATCGGGTGGCATCACACATACATGGCACCTTCTGTCTTCCCTCGGCAGGAAGTAACGGTTGTGAAATCTTGCGCCCTTCTGTCGGATCGCCAGCCCTTTCTTATGTTCTCAGGTGTTGGAAGCGAGAAGTCTTTATTCTGCCAGGCTTAGCGGATGCCATCTGCTCTGATCAGTGGGGTCGGGTAACGTTCGGTGGGTGCAGAGGGCATTTATGTACAAAGAAATATCATGTATCATGCATGCAGACTTAAAGGGACACGGGCATCACGTTTGAACCCCATAAACTCACTAGGGCCTCCGTTCTGGCACTGTGTACCCACAAGGTTGCCACATGTACACAGCGTAACATTTCAGCCGGCGCGCGCTCAGGCTTTCATCTCTATGGCAAAGTGGGCTGAAGAGTGTCACGCTGTGTACGCGGCAACTTCACGGGGCCCCGGGCCGTATGAAACACCGCTCCCGGCTCCCCGCTCCCTCACGTTTGAGTTACATAATGTAGTTTATGGGACTTAAGATTGAAGACCCGGTTTCCTTTAACCCCTTCGCGCAAAATGACGTACCGGTACGTCATGGCAGGCTGGTACTTCGCGCAAAATGACGTACCGGTACGTCATCGGGATAGCGCGAGATCATGACTGACCTCGCGCTATCCCGCAGCGGGAGCCGGCTGTCGGCCACAGCCGGCGTCCCGCTGCAACAGCGGGGGGGGGGGGCATCGGAGATGCGCCCCCTGCTGTTAACCCCTCCCCTGCCGCGATCTAAGTAGATCGCGGCAGGGAAAGAGTTCACAGAGGGATCGCGCTCCCTCTGTGTCTCCGGCCGGCTCTCGCGATGTAATCGCGAGAACCCGGCCTGTCACCATGGTAACAGGACACTGTTGTCCTGTATTGCCTATGCCTATGATCGCTGTATAAGCGATAAGGCATGACAGAGCAGTAGCTCTGCCATGCCTTATACCAGCGATCATAGGTACAGTGCTGCAAGTCCCTCAGAGGGACTCAAATAGTGTAAAAAAATAAAACTAAAAAAAAAAAAAAAATTAAAAAAAAACCCTTTTTTATGCTTTTTCTAATATTAGCATAAAAAAAGGTAAAAAAAAAAATGTAAACCCCCACATATTGGGTATTGAAGCGTCCTTAACAACGTGTACAAAAAGTTGAACACACTTTTTATTTTGTACGGCAAAAAGCGTAAAAAAAAAAAGCTAAAAAACGGAGGCAAAATGCTAATTTTTAGCATTTTGCCTCACAAACAATGCAATAAAAGTGATCAAAAAAGCCGTACATTCCCCAAAATGGTACCAGCAAAAACTACAGCTCGTCTCGCAAAAAAAAAGCCCTCATAGAGCTCCGTACATAGAAAAATAAAAAAGTTACAGGATTTTGAATGCAGCTATAGAGAAAAAAAAAAGATTTCCAAAAAAAAGGTTTTTATTGCAAAAAAAGTGTAAAAACCTAAAAAAAAATAACTATTTTGGTATCGTTGTTACCGTACCGACCTGCGGAAAAAATGTAGTGTGTCATTTATGCTGCATGATTAACGCTGTAAAAAAAAAAAAAATCTATGGCAGAATTGTTGCATTTTCTCTCCGTTATCATAAAAATAATAAAAGTTTTACAATATAGTCTCTGTACCCAAAAGTGGCGCCGATAAAAACTACAGCTCGCCACGCAAAAAACGAGCCCTTATACAGCCGCGTCGACGGAAAAATAAAAAAGTTATGGCTTTTGAAAAATGGAGATGGGAAAAATACCAAAAAAATCGCTTGGTCCTCAACGCCAAAATAGGCCGTGTCATTAAGGGGTTAAGGGGGCGGTCCGGGGAGAAAAACTTAAATTTGTATTGGAACATTAAAAGAAAACAAATCTTCATTTCAGTTCCCCCGCGTCTGCTGATCCAACAGTGCCCGCTGCCACGCTGCACTCTTCTTCCGGCGAGGATGTCCCTGTGATGGGACGCCATTGCGGTAGCCGGAAGAAAAGTACAGCGGGGTGCGGATCCTGTCGAAATAGGAGTTGTGGGGAATCTGATGAGGCGAGGAGGACTTTTTACAAGTTTTATACAGCGCTGAGCAGATTTCAGTATGACTTTTTCGCCCGGACTTCCCTTTAACCCCTTAGTGACGCTGCCTGTTTTGGACCTAAGGACGCAACGATTTTTTCGATTATTTTCATTTCCACTTTTCAAAAGCCATAACTTCTTTTTCCATCGACCGGGCCGGATGAGGATGTTTTTTTGCGTGACGAGCTGCAGTTTTTATTGGTACATATGATGTATTGTAGAACTTTTATTAATAGTTCTTGAAGGGCAGGGAGGGAAATAATAAAAAAAAAAATTTAATTCTCCCATTGTTCCTTGTTTTTCTGGATTTTTTCTTTTCCCGTTGCTGCATTCAACTCCCATAACTTTATTATCCGTGGACAGCGCTCGATGAGGGTTTGTTTTTTTGTGTGATGAGCTTTGAGATGCAAAATGAACCAAAAAGCAATTTTTATTTTTATTTTTTATAGCATTTGCCATGCGGGATAAAAGTTTATTGTAGCGGTCATTATGGATGAGAATCCCAAACATGTAAGTTTTTTTGTGTATTTTTGCTCTAAACAGAGGGAACGTGCACAAAATTTTTTCGTTTCACTATTTTCTTTGTCACTGTAGGGTGCTTAAACCTGTGATGTTTATGATCGCTCTGATAATACATGGCATACCTCTGTACTGCACTGCATTATCATTAATCATAGTGATCACAGGCAATTGCAGACCCAGACGCTGTTGAGTGGTTGCCATGGCAACCCATAGGCCCTCTAATTACATGGCGGCAAACCAATGACGTCACAGAGGGAGCATAGATCGCAGCATGTAAGGGTTTTCTCACCATTCACCACTGTTGCAGCAGGAGGCCAGCAGTCACCAGCGGCTCCTGCTGCAACAGTGGGGATCGGTGAGATATTGTAAGTTAAAGGGGTACTCCCACCTCAGCAAGTTATTCACCCTCCACAGCCTAAGGGGTAATTCTGTGATCAGTTGGGGGTTTAACTGCTGAGATTTCACCCCCTGCACATCCCTGAGGTCCGGCAGCGGTGACTGAGTGCGCAGCACTACCGCAGAGTGATGGTACGCATGTGAAGTCATTGCTTCCAGAGCTCAGGGGTGACATCCTAAGATAGGACAACCCCTTTAACTTACAACATGGCAGGCGGTGGATCACTCGCTCTCCTATTGCTACAAAAGAAGGCAAGTTTGACATTTGGAAAGCTGGGTGACAACCCTGAGGGAGCTGTGAGAGCGGCCATATTGTATGCCGCCCAAGAAATCCATAAAGCTGACGGAACAATTGGATGTGGTTTTATTAACTACAGAAGAGGATTTACAACGTGGGCCGGAGTTTAGGAGAAAACTCTCTCAGGCCTCCAACATACTAGCGGGTTTTTACACCCGTGTGGAGCCCGTAAAAAAAAAAAAAAAAAAAAAAAAAAAAGCCCCCCCCCCCCCCCCTCCCGACCCGGATTCTTCTATGGTGTAACACACTTACTTTTTTCACATTCACTATTCTGATCCGATTTACAGACCAGATTTGCGCATTCAAGTCAAGGCGGAGAGCAAAGATGCCGTCTGCATGCAGCCTGCGGGCCGCTGGATAGACATGCAGGACGGCATGTCCTACCTCTCATCCATAAAGCGGCCAGGAGTTGTATCACACAGACCCTTTGTGTATGACCTCATGGAATCACATGGACCGCCCGCATGGGGTGAAGCTAGCTGAGACTCTCGGCTCCTCGGAGTCCTATACACTGGAGCTGTGGGCAGGGGCGCTGCATGTGGGGGTCACTCCTATACCCCCTCTGTCCTGCAGACTACTTACCTGTGTGCACTCATGGCCACAGGACTAGTCCTCTCCATTACAAGCAGGAGAACGGAGGGGATGATAGGAGTGACGCCCCGGGCTCGAGGGACCATAATGTTAGTTACGGGGCTCGGAGGAGCTGAACGAGCCTCTTCAGGTTCACCAGTCCCACACCGCTCCGGCCCTGTATCTATTACCGCCGTTACCTCCGCTTCGCCTTTGTTACTGTAATAACGGGTTGCAGCAGCTCGTGGCGCCGAATATGACATCAGAACACATGAATCCCTTCCATTAGTAACGGGGTGAAGTGTTGGGTTACAGCGACACTGGGAGCTTCCCGAGAGGTGAGTAATGGTCCTGGGCTTACAGTCAATGGTGGGGGCGGACCCTCAGAGGGAGGCTGATGGGGGCAGGTGGAAGCCGGAATGTCACCCCGGACTCTCCAATGAGGACGTGGACATCCTTCTGCAGAGCGCCACAGAGAGACCCTTTCCTCCTGAAAAACACATAAAAACAACATTTAGGCGAGGCCTTCGCGGCGACCGGACTGCTGCCTGCGGTCAGACCGCTCTCTAAGAGCTGCAGTTTGGCGGTTCTACAACCCAGTGAGATTACAGACTGATCGCAGGCGATCTGCATTACAATCCGGGATGGCGGAGTCACATGATCCAACAGTTTTGGACTCGCGTCACACTGACAAGCGTTGGGTACAATGATGTGACCTTCATATTGTACAACCACATTTGCTGTGTAGCCTTAGCCTTAAAGGAATTGTCCAGCAATTTGATAATAGGTCACCAATAGTAGATCAGTGTGGGGAAGGCTGCCACCTGGGACCCCCACTAATCAGCTGTTCACTGAGTCGGTGTGATTGCTACAGGGAGTAGACAGCATTGTTCTCACTGCAGTGGCCAGGCTTGGTATTACAGGCAGAGTTCCCATTCAGTTCAATAGGAACTTTGCCTGTACTACCAAGCATGGCCACTATAGTGAGAATGGAGCTATCTGCTTCCTGGAGGAATTAGTTCAGGGCACAACAGCCGAGCAAACAGCTGATCGGCAAGGAACCTTAATAATGAACCTCCATCAGTCTACTATCATTAGTTTACAATTAGACAACCCTTTAAAGGGGTTTTCTCATTTCAGCATTTCACGGCTAAGATGAGAAACCCATGGCTGTTTTTCAGCCATCTCACCGTGCGTTACAGAAACAGCTGAAGTGGGATGCTTACGCCGTTTCTATGACTCCCATTGAAGTGAATGGAAGTTACGGAAACCGTGTAGCACAAAGCACTCTGCTGTTTCCGTAACTCTGTTATGGAAACAAGGTAGCGCGCTCCCATTCACTTCAGTGAGGTCGGGTTTCTTATATGGGCCATGAAATGCTGAGAGATGGGAATACCCCTTTAAGACTCGTGCAACACAGTGATATATATGTATTAGACAAGTCATGTGACAAAAAAAAAAAAGAATTTATATTTGGCTGCGATTTTCTGCAGGACCAATATTTTAGAGCTGCCGTCGCAGTCACACGTGATGTACTTGTCGTATACGGCAGAAACGTTGTGTGGGACGTGCGACCAAAAATCCAACAGCTTGGGATTTCTTGCAAGAGTCGTGTTGCGGTGGTGGGAGGTCACATGTTGCAATGCAAACACACAGATAATTATAAGACGCGGTATCACAATGCAGAACGTCTCCGTGTAGCCCTTGCTTTCGCCTTTTGTATTACGGTGCTTGCTTTTAACCCTTCGTGTGTCTGCTCATGATTTCCTGCAGGTGCCGGCGCTCCGTTTTACTGTTATACATTGTTTAAACGTACTTTTTCAGCCACCTGCAATAGGGGATCTAACCTCAACCTCTGAGACCACGGACCTCCGCCACAGCGCATGTTGTATCGGATGAGAAGCCATGCGCCACTTTATCACCACAGCAGCAGATAACCTTACCCCGCCGTCTTACACAGAACCGTTGGTACATCTCGACTTCCAACTCAAAAAACACTTGGAAATCAGCAAACTACTGAACTTCTCAATCACCGCTCGTTTCTCGGCAGCTTAAGGCAGTTTTCACACGGCCAAGAAAATCGCGGGAGATTTGTGCATTGTGAGACGCACAAATATGAATCCCATTCATGGCATGGCATTGCGGGAAAAACGTGGCATGTCCCATCTTTGGGCATTCCCTCGGAATGCCTCACATCACCCATTTTCAATGGGGTTGTCACAGCATCGCATGGCATGTGAGGTGCACACAAGTTCGATGCAATGTTTACCCGTTGAACACAATGGGAAACACTCTGTGATCCTCCACCGCGGCTTCTGGGATCTCTATTTACCCAAAGTGATGTGAGGCGGTCTTATCACAAAAACACTCCGCATCCGCAACAAAGTCACATGTTGGTGAGTGGGATATTGAGCCGAGTTTGACGGCCCAATATCGCACTGGCCTGCGTGAAATTAGCCTAAGTGTTCATACGGTAGAATGTGTTCTGTCAATGGGAAAAATCTGCAAGCGGAATCCAGATGCGAACCGTTGTGTGTGACTTGTTACTTGTTGATGCGGAAACGCGGATCTGTGTGAAAATTTACGTCACAGAGGCGCAGAATTCACATGGACTCATACCCTGTGGGAGCGCTCACACATTGTGGATTTTGGTGTGGCTCCGTAGCCGAGTTCACCCTGAAGAGGTGAAGTCTGGTGTGGATTATCAGCTGTAGATCCGCTAGATGTGAACGCACCCTAAAGGGGAAGTCTGGCTTTATTAGGCCACCTTCACAAGGGACAGAAAGGCTGGTGGAATCGCTGCTGACGTTCCGCAGTATTTACAGTACAAGCGAGATCGGGCGGATTTTTAAAACATCTCCTTCACACGGAGTGGAAGTTTTGCACCAGACATCCGTAGTGGTTTTGAAGAACGCTGCAGATTTTAAGTTCGCAGCATATCTATTCGTGGTGTGGAATACAACCTGTGAATACAAGGGTTAAATCCCGCAGCAGATCCGCAATTAAAAATGCAGCCAAGTCTGCAGCATTTAGGTAAGGATTTGCTGTGCGTTTTCTGCTGGGGAACTCCTGCAGAGATCCCGTGACATGTGAAGGTGCACCGACTCTTCGCAGCTCGCGGACCCGTCGCGTGTCAGATCAGAAGCTTCCGATACGGGCAGGAAGAGGTCTCGTTGCTCCTACCTCTGGCCTTGAAGTGATTCCACTGACTTTGTGTGTGCGCCTCTGAGGTCCTGGAGAGTTGACAGTTCTGACCGTAGATGGGACCAGGAATGGCGTCTACGATCTAGGTGACCTGCGGAGAAGAACGTGGAGACCTATCTAGGGTCTGATGCCTGGCAGATGCAGTGCTGTCATGTGTGGACCCAAGTCACCCAATAGATCAGTGGGAATATGGATGGATTTGGTGATTTCGGGTCTCTATGACAACACTGCACTCCCCACAAATCAGAGAGGTGACCTGCTCACATCAGGAGGTCTCAGTAGTGCAGCCTCAGGCTTTGGGCCTGGAATCAGACCTCAGCATAGAAGTAAGGGCCTTTTACACTGAGCCACTATCGTTCAGATTCTCACTGGTTGGTTTCTGGGAATCTGAGCGATATCGTTCAGTGTCAACGCCGGCACGATCGGAACGACTAAGCCATAATTTGTTTGTCGTTCGGGTGGTGCAGGCATAAAGAATAAAATCAGACGGCGATTGGTCTGTGTGAACAAGCAGCCGTTCATCTATGTTTACCATGAATGGAGGTAGGTGGCCGGAGGGATCCCCGACCCGCTCCACCTCCATTCACTGAGTGGCGATCGCTCCTGTGTTAAAGCAGAGGAGTGATTATCGCTGGGCCGGCCGGCCGGTGTTTCTGCACCCCACTGTTGGCCTATGTAAAGGGGCCCTAAGTCGGTAAAGACGTTCAGCACGCGAGTCTCCAGTGAATCCTGGAGCGGCCTCTACAAGAAACATGAGTGTCTCACCAGCACCGCGGGGCAGCAAGCTGTCTCTGCGGGCGAGGCCCTTGGAGACAGCAGGTAGGTTCGCCAGGGCTTCTTCAGTAGGAGACAAGGGACAAGTGGCAGAAAATTTGCACATTTTTTTCTCTCCGCTTATTAAAGCTTCAGTGAAGTCCCAAGAGCTGACATTCCGGCTCCGGTGTCGGTAACGTACGATGGGATCTGCCAATCACAAAGAGGCGGTAAGTAAATTAGATTGCTGATCCAACTGAATGGAAATTGTTGATTCTTCATTAAAGGTATTGTCCAGTTGTAAAATATTTATGCCCTATCCTTAGGACAGGTCATTAATAGTAGATCTGCAGGGATCAGGAACAGGGCCAGTACGCTCATGCATGCACTGAGCCGATTTCTGCAGGAAGCAGACAGCTCCGTTCTTACTGCAGTGGCCAAGTTTTGTATTACAGGCCAAGTTGCCATTCATTTCAATGGGAAAGTGGCCTGCAATACCAAGCCTGACCACTGTAGTAAGAACGGGGCTTCCGGTCAAAATTAGTTAAGTGCACTGATATACTACTGATTACCTGTCCCAGGGATAGCCCATGTATAGTTTACAAGTAGACAACCCCTTAGGGAGTGGGAAGTTAGGTGTAGATGACTTACCTCGCACTGGCTGTAACGCCTTCTTAGGAGCTGAGAATCTGTCTTTGTCCGACACCCGGGAAGATTCCTGGAGGAGGCTGTGGATAAGGCAGACATTTTGGGAATGGTTTAGTATCTTTATACTTTTTGATTCAAGCATCAACAGCGAACATCCAGCAAGTCATCAGAAAAGCGGAACTATAACTCCCAGACAGTGTTAGCCTTCGGGTAGATGGCCCCCGCTGCAGAATTCTTGTTGGCGCTTCCCGTCATAAGAAGAAAAACCATATATATTGCACTGATAGGCATAACATAAATAGAGTACCAGAACCAAGATCATAAATACAGTACCAGATTAATTCCCAGTATACACAGTACCAGAGCCAAGCTCATAACATAAATACAGCACAGACCAACCTCAGTATATGGATACAATAGCAGAACCAAACTCATACCATAAATACAGGAGCAACACTAAACAACTGTTTTGTGGGGGCGCCAATGGGCACCCCGAAATATCAAAGGGGAGAAGACAGAGCCAAGGAATGAATGATTCCTGTTGCTCCAGGAAACGCTTCCGCATGAAGGTAGATGATGATCTGGTCATGCAGAACTAAGGGCAGTAGATGCCCCAAGCCTATATCCGCCTGGAACCGCCCTACAAGCTGGTGGCCAATGCCATGTGCCACTCCACGGGTCACACCTAGCAAAGGCCTGCCATGCTCTCAGATTATAAGCCAACAGTGCATGTGGGTGTTTGATCCCCTACAAGTTGGAAACCGAGGTCTAGCAATTCCACAGACAGTAATTTAGATGTCCTGTATTCTAGCCAACCCTTCCATCCAACCAACATCTAGTAGGACTACAGCATGCTTATACTATTGCGCTCCATCTTCTCATCCTGCTTACTGTCTAGCTAAATATAGTCACCCTCTGAGGTGTTGGGGTCCGGTCTTGAACGCTCCCTCTGCAGCCCCTTGAACTACACGGGTGGTATACTCCACACCAATGTTCCCCAACTCCAGTCCTCAGGGACCCCCAACAGGTCATGTTTTCAGGATTTCCTCAGTGTTGCACAGGTGATGTAATTGTCGGTGCCTCAGACATTGCCACAGGTGTTCTTACCATAGAATATCCTGAAAACATGACCTGTTGGTGGTCCCTGAGGACTGGAGTTGGGGACCCCTGCTCCACACTGTGCATATGTTGACCTACATTGGCTGTACGGACCCATCCGGCTGCATCGGTCCCATCAGTTCACTCTCGGTCCTGATTCTGGTATTCAGCAAAGATTCCGGTTGCAGACAGTAGACAGCCGCAGTAGGCGTCGGCCTAAAACCCAATGTACTTGGTGGCTCTTTGGCATCGGGTGGTAAGCAGGACTCTGAGGAGTTGTCGTCCAGCGTCTTCTGTGGAATCTGCTTTGAAGATTGCAAAATACTTAAGATATGACAACCAAAATCCAGCAATATCCAAATACACGTGTCAGGCAGCAGAGCTCATGAGCGGGACATGTGGGCGCGCCTTCCCCGCGGTGACCGCTACAATACAGCTCCAAAGCAGCAGCGAGGTTGGCGCAGCAGACTGAAAGATGGAATTGCTTGAAAACTGTGATAAAGCCACAAATCAACTGGTCCCGCTGGGGTGTAAGCTCTTATTAGTGAGCAACGTTTCGACTATAGTTACTCTTCTTCAGCCATACAAGTAATGCTTGAAATGTTGTGAGCCCTTCACAACTTTCCACATTTCTGCTTAGATTTGACCTAAAGCTACATTAGATTTTCACAGAAGTCCTAAAAGTGGATAAAAGAAAACTAAAATCAAAGAGAAATCATCAGACTTGGTCATTTTTTTTATTGAGGAAAAGGATCCAATATCACAAGTCTGTGAGCAGCACAAGTATGTGAACCCTTGCTTTCAGTATCTGGTGTGACTCCCATGTGTAATTGTTGATTAGTCCTGCAGGTTGGCTTGGAGGAGCAATGGGAGAGGGTGGGACAGGGGTGGAGCTAGTATGTTAAACTTCCGCCCCTTGCTGGCAAGGGAATAGGGCGGGAGATAGTGTGCTAATCTCCCGCTCCCTCCCTTTGCTGGCAAGAGGCGGAGAAGGGGAGGAAGTTAAGCAGAGCAGCTTCTAAACTTCCTCCCACCTCCCTTTTCCGGCAGCTCCCATAGGCTCTCATCATTTACATATCTGCCTGAGATGGAACTGCATGCCGGGATCTGCAGCAAAACCACAACTTCTCCTGGGGCGGACTGTATATATAATATTATCGAACTCTGCAGATATCTTGCTTTACTTCTTCTGTAGAGATCTTGACATATAGCGGCTTGATTCAAACGGACTGCTTGGAATGAGAAACAACTAAGGCCGGGCCCAGTGATGGTGCATTCAGGGTAATGTCACATGTGAAACTCAGCCCGATACTGCGCTCGCCAACATGTGATGTCCGCATGGATGCGAGGACATCACCTCAGGGAGGTAGCGATCCCCCGACACATCTTTTAGCTGCAGCAGAGGAGCGCGGGGTGTTTCCCATTGTTTTCAATACCTAAACTTCGCATTGCACTCGTGTGCACCTTGTACGCCGTGCGATGCTGTGTTGGCCCCATTGAAAACGATGGGCGATGCGCCCAATGATAGAACATGCGACAATTTTTTCCCGTGCCGCGATGCAGGAAAAAAAAAAGCGCTCAAGTGAATAGGGTTCATATTCGTGCATTCCACAATGCACAAATCTCGCAGGATTTTCTCGTGTGAGAGAGGTCTCAGGGAGGTTACACCTCCCAGAATGTCACATCAGCAGAATTTAGAATACAGCTCTGGATGTGACCAGAGTTGCTGAACATTATATGCAGGTGATAGCGGTCTGGTGTAAATGAAGGGTTCTGAGTAATTCGGTCATGGTAGGTGTACAGACCTGGAGGACCAGCATAGCAATTCAGCGGGACTCATTATACCTTGGGAGAGGCCGCAGCAGGACTCCTCCCCAGAGTCGACTCCGGCTTCTTTCCTGAGACACTTTCTTTTTGGAGGTTTTTGCTCGTCTGTCCCGGGGTGACATCACTGGGGGTGGAGGGCTGGTCAGAGAAAATGAATGGTTGAGAAAGGGAACCCCTTTATAACATCCATATCATAACCTAGCAGGGCGCCACCAGCCAAGAGACCCCTTTAAAGGTTTCTCCCCGCTATCTAGCATGTGCGCACCTTTACCTTGGGTGGAGATGACTGACTTGTCTGAGGGCTGTCATTGGGTTCTGCAGTCCAGGATACATCAGAGTCCCTCCTAGACAGAGACCGGAATAGATTAGACCCCCGGAGTCTCATTACGGGTGTGACATGCAGTCTCGCTGTCACGTACCGTGTTCTGGTGGAGGGGACCTTGTTGTCTCTCTTTGACTTGCCAGCTCTGGCCATGAGCAGCCGCAGGCTCTGGCTCTTCGTCAGAGAGCTTCTCCTTGGCGGCTCGGAGCGGGGGGTCTTCTCGCTTTGATCGGTTACCTCTGCGGTGGGTGAAGCGTCGATGTGGCGGTTGCTTCCAGTTTGGTTTCTATCAGAGAAGATCAGATTAGCTGAAGTTTCACCTTTACGTTTACAGTCAGCAGAAATGCATAATAGTGTCCTACTGGGAGGAGCCTGCGGATCACATTGTGCCTATAGCAGCATAATATCCATAGCTAGCCTAAGCTATATATGACCCGAGCAGTCGACAGAGCGATAGCCACCAGCTGCTACTGAGCTTGGCTCTGGTGCTGTATTTATGTTATGAGCTTGGTTATGTGGCTGTATTTATTTTGAGAGCTTGGTTCTGGTGCTGCAGTTATGTTAAGTGCTTATTTCTGAGCAAAAAAAGTACATGAAAAACACGCGCCGCATTGGATGTTTTTTTTTTGTGGGTTGTAAACATAATAAAAAATGCGCCAAAAATGCCAAGTCCAGCTAGCTGTGGCTCACTAAAGATTTCAAGGGTTTGTCCTGGACTTTTGCTATTGATTGTCAGTCCTCAGAATAGGTCATCAATGGTTTATTGGATTGGGCCCACCACTCCCCGGCAATCAGTGGGCTTGCTGTCAGTACAGACAGCACTGGAGGCAGATAACACTGTCCATTATACAGTGGCCCAAGTTGGTATTGCATTGAATTCAATGGGAGCTGCACCTGTAGTACCAAAGTGGGTCACTGCACTACTGATAGCCCCATCTGCCTCTAGCGCTGTCCACACTGACAGTGGATCTGGTGATTAGCTGATCGTTGGGGATCCAACGGCGGAACCCTCTGATCAATTATTGATGACCTATCCTGAGGACTGGTCATCAATAGCAAAAGTCCTGGAGAACCCCTTCAAGTGGCTACTGTTACAGTATACTACCCTTGATACGCCAGCCCGGGTGCCCTAGATCTCACCCACAACCCCTGTCCCTGCCTGCTTGCCTCCACTCCTGGCTAACCCAAGGCGGGCAACTGGGGGGCGGTCCCTACTCTCACTAGGGACCAAAAAGGGACGCTGGCATACATGGATGGAGAGGGTAGAATACCGACAGAAAAGGCAGATGTAAATGACCAACACGAACAATACTAAGCAGAACTGAGGCAGATGGAAAAACCTGGCGGACAATAGCAAAGTATAGCAGACAAGATGACAGAGGCAGGAGACCAACAGAGGCAGACTAGCTAGCACACTGAGGGAAACCAATAACTGGCAGTGATTGCAAGTCTCTGCCCGACCTTTAAACAAAAGCCTCCACACAGGGGCAGAGAGAGGCAGACAGCCAACTCCAACAAAACAAAATAAAAGGGAGCTCGTGCACAGCAGCTGCACTCACAGGTGCGTGTGCGTACAGTGCCGCGTGTTAGCACCACGCCGCCCACGCCGGCCGGGCACCCGCTCCCCAGGCAGCCGGACAACAAGCCTGGGGGACGCGCTCCGACCGCGGGACCCCGCACACCGCGGCCCGGGGAGGTCCAGCAACCACCGCATGGTAACAGCTACTGAGTGTTCATAGTTAATTGCTACGTGATTTGCCCAAAACTACGCGACCAGAAACCGTAAATAATTAGCAATCACTGAAATCATCAGTGAGTCGTAGTTAGCAGGAACTTTTGACCACACAGCAGCCACATCTCAGATGCAAGGCAGCTGTGCTCCGAACGCTTCGTCGAACCACACCATGAGACCTTATTAATCACATGTCCGGTGTGTGCAATTAAAAGTAGATGCACCTCTGTACTGTATATCTGGAAGGTGGCCCTCCGCGTCATCCCCTCTGGTGGACCTCAGTCCGAAACTGCCAGGGCGCATACCTTACCGTGTGCGGGTGATACGTACTTGTTCAGGTTGCTGTATTCATCCCTGGCGGTACGCTTGGTGACAGGGCGGCTCTCGAAGCGGCCTTCGCTGGTTATGGCGCAGACAGTGCAGGTATAATCGGTGCTAGGCGTGAGGCGCCGTGCTGTGTAGGAACGCTCAGTGCCTAGATACACGGACTTGCCATTCATGCTCAGTTCATAATTGAAAAACCTGCCAACGGGATCCTTGGGCCCTTCCCAAGTGATGAAGATTTCGCTACGACCAATGACGTAGACCGTGAGCCTGTCAGGAGCGTGGTCGCCTCTGTCCATTGTTCTGGTGACCACAGAGACTCTTGGGCTGTGACCCCTGGAGTTACAGGAGGATATGCTAAAGGTATACGTGGTGGAGGGGAGCAGGCCGCCCAAGATACAGGTGAGGTCTGGGGTGGTCTCCACGAGGACGTCCTCTTTATATACCACATATTTAATACCTGCACTGGAGCCGGCCGGTGGGCTCCAGGATAACTTCACTCTTGTGGCCGTACGACCGACTGCTTGGAAGTCTATGGGGCAGCCGGGCAGGGGCTCCTCCACCATCACCAGGGTGCTGGCACTGGCTGGGCTGCGGTCACCTTCAGTTTCCATCACCACTTTGAGATGATGATGCCCAGGTTTGCAGTGAGGTAAGACGTAGGAGAAGGAAGGTCCGCGGTAAAGGAGTCGGTCGCCATCATACAGGCTGAAAAAGAGGGGTTAACAGATGAAAAACAAAAGATTCCGTAGCAATTCATTGGTGGGGGCTGTAGATTAGATGGCACCCTGTGCGCAGTTCTTTTTTACACCTAGCAGTATACCCACATCACAAGTCAGTGAGTAAATACAGTACCAAAACCAAGCTCATAACATACCAACAACCCCAGAACCAACCTCACTATATAACTGCAACCCCAGAACAAACCTCACTATATAAATACAGTCCCAGAACCAAGCTCCTAACATAACTACACCCCAGAACCAACCTCACTATATAAATACAGTCCCAGAACCAAGCTCCTAACATAACTACACCCCAGAACCAACCTCACTATATAAATACAGCCCCAGAACCAAGCTCACAACATCACTACAATTCCAGAACTAACCTCAGTATAGAACTACAGCCCTAGAACTAAGCTCAGTACATAAATACAGCACCATAATCAAGCTCATCGATAAATACAACCCAGAACCAACCTCACTATATAAATACAGCCCCAGAACCAAGCTCATAACAAAGATAGCACCAGAACCAACCTTAGTATATAAATACAGCCCCAGAACCAAGCTCATAACAAATACAGCACCAGAACTAAGCTCATAACAAATATAGCACCAGACCCAGGCTCAGTATATTGAGCCCCAAAACCAAGCTTATAATATAAATACAGCCTTGGTACATAAATAAAGGCCCAGAACGAAGCTCAATATATAAATACAGCCCCAGAAGCAAGCTCCGTACATAACTACACCAAAAGAACCAAGGTAATAGCATAAATACTGCACAAACCAACCTCAGTTTATAGATACAATACCAGAAACAAGCTCATAAACATAAATACAGAAGCAGAACTAAGGCCGGCTGTACACAGGCATAGTGTTTTACCACCACGGGAGAACGCCAAGACACCACGATTTTCCACAATTAACCTGTTAGTAATAATAGGTTCATCGCGGAAAATCGTGGCATGTCGCGATTTTTATACACGAGCGGAAAATCACGGCGATTTGTCGCTCATGTACATTGGGCTGCGCTTTCCATAGTTATGCTACATAGTTATCCTATGGAAAGTGTTCACTGCGTTATCCGTGTGCGTATTATCGCCGCAGGTAACACAGTGAAATATCGCCCGTGGACAGGTGGCCTTAGTGATTATGTTGTAGGGTTACCGACGGGCGGACAGCAGTGTCTCCAAATACCAGAGAGCTTGAGGGAGAGTCTCAGGCATAAAAATCAAATAAACAGGCAGCCGTTACTCTGAAAAGAGGGGGGCGGCTGTAAGAGACCCCCGGGCGCCTTCCGCCTCCATTCAGTGAAAGCACAGTAGTAAAAATCTTTGGGACAACTGTCGGGCTCTTAAAGGGATTGTCCAGGGCTAGAACAACACGGCTGATTTCTTCCAAACACAACACCACCCTTGTCCGTAGGGTATTGCGTGGTACTGCAGCTCAGCTCCATTGAAATGAATGTGAACTGAGATGCAGTACCAGACACAATCCCCGGACAAGGGTGGTGTTGTGTTTGGAAGAAAGCAGCCATGTTTTTCCAGCCCTGGACAATCCCTTTAAGCACCTGACAGTCGTTTTGTGTAGAGGCCTAGTGGTCAGTGTGAAAACTGCAGGATTTTGGGATATTTTTAAAAATTGAAAATTAATAAAAAAAAACAAAAAACAACCAAAAATCCTTAACAAATCTGTTTAAATTCTACAAGAGGAATTGCTGACCTGTAAGTGACAGTAAGGCCGCTGTGAGGTCTGTACTCCTTCCAGGCCACCATTGCTGAGCCCGACTCTAGGATCTTCGCTGTAGGAGGGGCAGGCTGGGGAAGACGCTGCAGATGGCGTAACGTGAGCTCCACCTCTTGTAGCAGCTCGTCTCCAGCGGTTCGCGATGCTGTGATGGTCTGTGGCAACAGAGATAAGGAGGTCACATACAACAATAATGTAACTTGCGGTAATATTCAGAAGCAACTGCCCACTATATAGTATATGCAGCATTGGGATGGCGCTGCTCAGTGCAGGGAAGACACACGTGATGCGACCCCGCTGCATTAGAAGCACAGATTACTGATACGTTTTGAGGAATGTAATCTTCCTGCTGCTGATTTGCTAAGAGGACGTTTCCTTCAAGCTGAAGATAAGAGTTTACATTATCAGATTGTTATATATGCCGTCTCTTAATGTAGTTTTTAAGCCCGTGACCCCCCATCATGTCGCGCGCCGTGACAACTTATCGCCAATGTGCAAAAATACCTGAAATATATTAGAGAGAACAAGAAGAAACGGAATGTCCTCAGCGTTATAGTCCCTTTCGAGATAGTCTCCATAGTAACGACCATTAAAGCCATCTCTGTCCTACGAAGAATTCCTGTTGACAGCGCCATTACCAGTAGAGTATTTATAGGGGGTCTCCATGGAGATGAGAGATACTGAGGCCCCCTGAAGACGCTCCAGGGACAATAACCAATGTGTCCTGTACGGCACAAGATTCATTGGTCTTAGGAGAAAGCTACTTTCTGCGGGGGAGGGGTGCACAGGGCGGAGGGTGCGGGGACGGGATGGGTTGGGAGGCACGGTGGTGGGGGGGCATTCCTTGTGAAGTCAGCTGCAAAGATGTCATATTGTGATAAATTATTGGAAAAGACCGTTACATTACTTCTGCAGTGGAAAGTTTCTGGATGCGGCATTGAAGGTTAAGTAGGGCATCTGTCTGATGCCCAAGCACTGCTAATGCCAACCACAGGGCCTGAAGGAACAAGCCCCGCCCCCATGACTCTTTTGAAACAGTGGCATAACTATAGGGGTTGTAGGATTTGCAGCTGTGACCGGGCCCCGTAGGCCCCCCTGACACATTAGGCCCCTCGGATCCTGATGCTGTGTGTCAGGCCCTGAAGACAACGGGAGCCTCTGCAGGGAGAGGCAAGCAAATGCTTGTTTGGGGGGTTTGTTTAATTTGGGGATGTGACATAAGGCATGCACACACAACACTAATCTGCACCGAAAAAATCCAACACGGATGCGCCACATTTTCGGTCACGGATTTACATTGACAGTAGCTGCGGATCTTTACATAGGTTAGCCGCATTGATGCAACACGCCGGGCAGACGTCTGTCCTAGGAGCGGAGGGATGGATGGTAAATTACCTGCAGTTGTTCTCCTCTGGCATCCCTCCGCTTCACCAGTTCCAGGTCCATCCAAGATGGCCGACAAAATCAACCTAATCCCCATAATGCACTGGTAGCGTTAGACTACCAACGCACGATACCTGCTCTCTGATTGGCCAATTGTCAAAAGTACACGCCATTCAATGCCAGTGTTTTACCATGGATAATCCGCATGGACAGCAATCGCAGAATCTGCTATTGAGATCCAGTCGTGTGAGACCGGCCGTACACGTCCTCCATAACATGGGAGATAATGTACAGCATTACGCTGCATTGCTTCCATAACACCCAGTCACTTCAATGCAAATTAACGGAAACAGTGTAAGACTGGTGCACTTGGCTGTTTCTGTACCCCCAATAGTAGGTGTCCTCCTTAGTGGCCCCAGTAATAATACTGATCCCCCCAGTAATAATACTGATCCCCCCAGTAGTAATAGTGATTTCTCTTGTGGTCCTGATAGCAATAGTGACCACCATAGTGGCTCCAATAGTAAGTGACCGCCATAGTGGCTCCAGCAGCAATAATGTCTACTATAGTGGCCCCAGTACTAATAGTGGCCCCTGTAATGGACCTCCAGCTGGTCAGCACTGACTCTGTCCACAGTTCCGGTCGGGCGGCCACTGCCTGTAATCACTCTGTGACCCCTGACTTCTCAGCTGGTGTCTGTACTGCATACAGGGGGGAGATGTCAGGGGTCACAGACCGATTACAGCCCAGCGGCTGCTCAACCAAAACTGTGGGACAGACTGAGTGCAATGCTTGGGGGATTGCTGACCGGCCAGATCGCAGTTGGCAAGATAAATACTGGCGGGGTGGCAACCCTAGCGCCCCTCTCTGAGGTCCTAAAGATTGCCGCCTGAGACAGTAGGCTCAGGTGGCCTCATGGCAGGGGCATCCCGGAGTTTATTGGCCGCACTCATACTCCGGCCTCGTAGGCTGTAGTAAACTGGTAAAGACCTAGAACAAGTTCACTTTAAAAGGTCTCCAATCCTTACGCCGCTTTGTGTCCGTTTTTGCCTCCATATTGGTCTTATTTTCTATTGGACCAATGATAGCAAGTATGGAGACAAATACTGATGACATTCTGATGACATACGTCATAATATCTGCAATACACGGTATTACGGGCATGTGACAATACGCTTGTATGAAACTGTCCTACAACACAAACCACGCGGTACTGGGCACTTACTTTCAGGATGGCCTCGAGTGTTGGATGCCGCCGTAACCTCACCACTCCCGAAGGAAACTTGGAGATTCCCTTAACGGTTCTGTAAAGAAAGAGCGGTTGTGAGAAGAGCGTTACAAAGACCCAACAAACTATGGTGAAATCCAGAAGATCGGGTGGCATGGGTACGGATGGTGCGGCGTTAAAAAGATGGCACTGCTGTGTTAGTTATCTCACAATGAAGGGGCACTTGGTAGACACGGTGGTCCCATATTACAGGCTTCTAACACCACATAGGGCCATTAAAAGTGTGAAGGAGCAGCTGAAGAAAGAGCGAACGCTCTATGGCGCCAATTATTGCATTTATGATCAATCAGCCCCTAAGATATCGGAATCAGGCTGTGTGCTACTAGACGAATGCCTTTAACGCTCATGTCATAGTGCTCATTGAATGTTCATCCCAGCAATTGTCGGGACACTATGAGCGATAGCTGCTGCCGCTAGCGCTCTGGTAATGGCGTTCGAAAGGCCTGGTTAACTAGAGCCAATCTCCTTGATTGGCGCTTGTCTACCAGAATAAAATTGCTCCACAATGAAGGACCCTTAGGGGACGTTCACACACAGCGGAAAATCTGCACCAAAATCTGTATCAAAGCTGCAACAAAAAAATGGTCGCAATGCATAGACTGGTGCGGATTTTGATGCAGTTTTTAAGGCGGATCCGTAGCAGATTTCACCCTTTTAATCTGCATTAAAAGCCAAGTCAAAATCCGCATCAATGGCGCAGATTTTGTTAAGGAGTTTCTGCTGTGAAAGATCTGCGCCACATTCCGCTACGTGTGAACGTCCCCTAAGGCGCTGTGAGATAATTGCCGTCATGTAATATCATTAGCTGCAAGTCTGCACTTGCAGATTGTCGGGAAACGCTGAGCACTGGCGGCCGCCACTAGCGCTTGTGTAATAGCGCCTTCAGGGCTCAGTCGTACGGGCGTAAGCTGTGAAATATGCAGCATTCCCTGCTTATCGCATTTGTTTTGTGTGTATTCACTACATGTTTCATGAGCAATAGAATATACACGGCGGCCCACTGATGTGTAAATACGCGATGAGTATTCGTGTATCGTGCGTATTCACGCGATCGCGCTGACATTAGTTTCACACGGCAGATTTTGAGGTGTATATTGCTGTGAATTCCACACCAGAATCCTCTGACAATACGCGTCCCACTGATTTGTGATGGGAAGCAACGTCCCGGTCTGGATGCCATGTTTTGTTCCCGCTGCGTACACAGATGTCTGAATACCCCAATCCAAGTTAATGTGGCTTCAGCTCTCCGTATTACACAAGTAATATGGACCGTAAATACACGAATGAGGTGTAAGAACTTCTTCTCCCAGCTGAGTCATGTCTGACAGTCTGGTTGCTAGGGATATATCACCTAACAACCACAGTCCTATTAACAGGGTTGCCAAGCAGTGAGTCCTTAGCAACCAGATGGTCTCTGATTATTCAAGTCTTCAGCCAGAGGAGCGTCAACCAGATTTGTGGAGAAACAAATTTAGGAGGAGAACCCCAATAAAATAAAATCCCCCTTAAATTCCTGAGTGGGCTGGAAAGCCTCTGCGCACCTTCTCCACGCTGCAGTCGCCCAGACTCCGGTTATGGCTTCCTGCAGCCCTGTGTAGGATTTACTTTGACCCCTCGGATTTCCTTCTGTCAGCAGGTCACCGATTAGACATTTCAACATTTGCAAACCTGTGGTGTGATTTTGGCGGCGCCGATCCTCCTCATCGCTCCTCGTTAGGGATCATTCAAGTCATTGCTTTTGTGAAGTGAAACTTTATCCATCTGACAAACCCCAAACAAAGGGAAACTCCAGAACTTACATGGCAGCGAACCAGCAGGAGTCCGGCTCCTCGGACTGCAGGAGGTGGCAGAGAGTGTCCAGCACCCCAGGGAAGTGGCGGCTCTTCAGGACATGCTGGTGGCCCGCCGGGCTAGTCACAAGGCAGGTGAGGGCAAAGCAAGCGTTTCTGCTTCCACCTGCATCTCCTCCAGACATCATGGCCTCCAGCGCACCGACCTAGACTTATCAGGGGAAGACATGACTTAAGGCCCATTTAGACACAACGATTATCACTCAAAATTTGCTCAAAAGACGTCTTTTAAACAATAACCCTTGCGTCTAAATGCGCGGCCATCAAACACTTTTTGTGCACTGTTCGTTCACCGCTCATTTCTAGCAAGCTAGAAATCACCAATGACTCTTATCAGCGCCGCAGGCTGATTTTCTCAGCGGGCAGTGCTAATAGTATTCTTTCAACTGGTATCCCGCTGGCAGTTCTCAGCGGGACACCAGCTGAAAGCTCTGAGAACAATGCAGCTGTTTGCATATAGAAAACCGCTGCTTTGTTCTAGTAGTGATTGCGGTGGTATCCCGCTCCGCCTGCTAATTAGCTATTTAGAGTTATGAAAAGATGATCTTTCAGTGCAAATGGGCCTTCACCGGTAGGAACAGAAGATAATCTACTCCTGAAAGGGCAAATAGCACCGAGACCCCTAGTGATATCAACAGACTGATCAGTGAGCCAGGACACAGCGTACTGACACTTGGGGGGGACGGGATAATGACACGCCGACACTTGGGGGGACGGGATAATGACACGCCGACACTTGGGGGGGACGGGATAATGACACACCGACACTTGGGGGGGACGGGATAATGACACGCCGACACTTGGGGGGGACGGGATAATGACATGCCGACACTTGGGGGGGACGGGATAATGACACGCCAACACTTGGGGGGCACGGGATAATGACACGCCGATACTTGGGGGACGGGATAATGACACGCTGACACTTGGGGGACGGGATAATGACACGCCGACACTTGGGGACGGGATAATGACACCCTGACACTTGGGGGTCGGGATAATGTCACGCTGATACTTGGGGGCCAATCTATGACCACATTAGTAAATGTGTGCCTAGCACTCACCATGTTGTTGGCCTCCTCCAGGACCAGCACCCGCCTCCTCCCCGTCTCCGTGTCGCACAGACGCCCGAGAGTAAAAGCTGCATTCAGACCGCAGCCTAGGAGAGAGGAGACATCACTTTGGAAGCCATGACTACAGATAGACGAGGACTTCTGCCCTCCATAATGTGGCAGATGCTAAAACCTGTAGATGACAGCGAGTGTCATCCAATCTTACAATGCAGAAACACAGCATCCGGGCGCAAGCCTGGCCGTTGCGGGTGAGACCATGGGGCTCTCATGATGGTTGTCACGGGTGGCTCTGTGATCTCTCCCCAACAATGGTGTTATGTGGCCCAGCTCAGCTGCTCGCAATGCAAAATGCACAGACAGATGTAAACAATGGTGATTAGTCTTAATGGTGTCACGTGACGCCAGTACCTCTGTTCAAGCAAACGGTTCCCCGTTGTTAAATAGAAGAGTCCACAGACGAAGAGATAATTTTCAAACCGGAGGTACACGGTTTTCTTTACTCACATAGTCCAACTTTGATTTTCCAAGTATAAAGCAAGATGAAAGTCTCAGGCACAACACTTCTGGCAGGCTTCCTTCTGATTCAACTCCGTTACACACGTTCTTCTAGGAGACACTTTTCTTCCCGTAATCTGGGTGTCCTCAGTCTACGTTATCTGATAGACGATCCCGGGGGTACACTCCTCACACAACTCTTGCCTTTTCTTGCTTGCTAGTAACTCTTGCCGACTTGTCATAATAGGAACCATTAATCTGAGCTTCAGTCCCCAGAGGGGAAATATCCTACGGCAAATGGGAGGCCCATGGCTTTGCGCACGCAGAAGCAAGAGCGAGCTTCAGCCTCCCGCTGACACGTCCTCCTCCACCAACTACATCTCTGCACACTCCTCACTTCTCTACACTCCAACTCCCAACTTCTTCAAAACTCCCACAATGTCACACACAACAAGTTAGGTAGGACAGATTTTGCCACGACAAAGCTTGTTAGCACTTACATAGATCAACACAATTACACACAAGACAGTTTACACAACGCGGACATACATCTACTCTAAAAACAGCCAAACTCTGGGCCACTACCGAAACAAGACCGGCACCCCTAGAAAGCCATTCCGGACCCTGGACATCACTAGTAGCAAGTAGCAGTGATTAGTCTGTAAGTGGAGGCCCTGGCAGTATGGGCACATTGGGGCATCTGATGGGCAACACAATGCAGGGTCTATACAATAAGGTGGGACAAGGGCTAAAATAGGACGGACCCTTCTGTAATCCCCCCGCTCACCTGCCTCATCCACATGGAGGGAGGAGATGATCTTCTGTAGTATCAGGTCAGATTTTGGATGCTCCAGCAGCCGTTCGCAGCCCTCCTGGCACATGGAGATGCGGGCGAGCACCAGGGCACAGTTACTGGCGGTCCAGTCATTTGGAGAATCCAATAATTTGGTGATGTTCTCAATGATGAAGTCCGAATCCGGAGAACAGAGGAGCCAACGTCGCCCATGACCGTTCTCTGCCTGCGGGAAGAGAAGTCAGGAGCTCAAAGGTCCAATCACAACATCCATACAGGATCTACCCGATCCATTCACAGAGTGAATCTATTAATGCATGACAGATCCAGATAGTTAACAATGAGTGCAGCTCTGGAGGATAATACAGGATGTAACTCAGGAGCAGTACAGGATAAGTAATGTATGTACACAGTGACTCCACCAGCAGAATAGTGAGTGCAGCTCTGGAGGATAATACAGGATGTAACTCAGGAGCAGTACAGGATAAGTAATGTATGTACACAGTGACTCCAACAGCAGAATAGTGAGTGCAGCTCTAGAGTATAATACAGGATGTAACTCAGGAGCAGTACAGGATAAGTAATGTATGTACACAGTGACTGCCAGCAGAATAGTGAGCGCAGCTCTGGGGTATAATACAGGATGTAACACAGCATCAGTACAGGATAAGTAATGTATGTACACAGTGACTCCACCAGCAGAATAGTGAGCGCAGCTCTGGAGTATAATACAGGATGTAACTCAGGAGCAGTACAGGATAAGTAATGTATGTACACAGTGACTCCAACAGCAGAATAGTGAGTGCAGCTCTGGGGTATAATACAGGATGTAACACAGCATCAGTACAGGACAAGTAATGTATGTACACAGTGACTCCGCCAGCAGAATAGTGAGTGCAGCTCTGGAGTATAATACAGGATGTAACTCAGCATCAGCACAGGACAAGTAATGTATGTACACAGTGACTCCAGCTGCAGTATAGTGAGTGCCGCTCTGGAGTATAATACAGGATATAACTCAGCATCAGTACAGGATAAGTAATGTATGTACACAGTGACTCCCCCAGCAGAATAGTGAGTGCAGCTCTGGGGTATAATACAGGATGTAACTCAGGGTCAGTACAGGATAAGTAATGTATGTACACAGTGACTCCATCAGCAGAATAGTGAGTGCAGCTCTGGGGTATAATACAGGATGTAACTCAGGGTCAGTACAGGATAAGTAATGTATGTACACAGTGACTCCACCAGCAGAATAATGATTGCAGCTCTGGGGTATAATACAAGGCGTAACTCAGGATCAGTACAGGATAACAAATGTATGTACACAGTGACGCAACCAGCAGAATAGTGAGTGCAGCTCTGGAGGATAAAACAGGATGTAACTCAGGATAAGTAATGTATGCACACAGTGACTCCACCAGCAGAATAGTGAGTGCAGCTCTGGAGTATAATACAGGATGTAACTCAGGAGCAGTACTGGATAAGTAATGTATGTACACAGTGACTCCCCCAGCAGAATAGCGAGTGTAGCTCTGGGGTATAATATAGGATGTAACTCAGGGTCAGTACAGGATAAGTAATGTATGTACACAGTGACTCCATCAGCAGAATAGTGAGTGCAGCTCTGGGGTATAATACAGGATGTAACTCAGGGTCAGTACAGGATAAGTAATGTATGTACACAGTGACTCCACCAGCAGAATAATGATTGCAGCTCTGGGGTATAATACAAGGCGTAACTCAGGATCAGTACAGGATAACAAATGTATGTACACAGTGACGCAACCAGCAGAATAGTGAGTGCAGCTCTGGAGGATAAAACAGGATGTAACTCAGGATAAGTAATGTATGCACACAGTGACTCCACCAGCAGAATAGTGAGTGCAGCTCTGGAGTATAATACAGGATGTAACTCAGGAGCAGTACTGGATAAGTAATGTATGTACACAGTGACTCCACCAGCAGAACAGTGAGTACAGCTCTGGAGTATAATACAGGATGTAACTCAGCGTCAGTACAGGATAAGTAATGTATGTACACAGTGACTCCAGCAGCAGAATAGTGAGTGCAGCTCTGGAGTATAATACAGGATGTAACTCAGGGTCAGTACAGGATAAGTAATGTATGGACACAGTGACTCCACCAGCAGAATAGTGAGTACAGCTCTGGAGTATAACACAGGATGTAACTCTGGTAGGAGTGGTTTGGAAAACCTAGCAGAGTAACTGTGAGAACCTCATTTGGATCATTTATACTGGTTGGGTGGTAACCCTGGACCCAAGTGAAGGCTACATATCCAAAGGTCAGACTTTATGGGTGCAGATGTGACAGAGTTCATGTATTCTAAGCAGAGCAGCTGATCTCTCACCAGTGTTCCCAGAGCCCCGGCAGCATTCATTACACATTCTGCATCGTCCCATAGCAGCATCGCTCCCAGTCCCCCCAGAAGGTCCCAGTCTGTTGCGGTTTTTGCGAGGTTCACTAACATGTCTGCGACTCCTGCGTCTTCCGCCACTGTACCGAGAATGTAGGCAACATTACTGCAGAGCCTGCAACGACAGAAAGCAGAATATTACCGCCATCGGAATCTGCAATACCCAACTCAGGAGGATTCAGGCTCCCAAAAAGGAACACCATATAGTGCCATTTAACAGTGTCGTATGGGATTGTTCCCAGCAAGAGAAACCACGTAATCTTGTAGATATGATGACTTTTAATGGCGAACAAAAATACATGATGTAATAATAGCGAGCTGCTGAACCAACGCAGGGTTCTTAAGCTCGCTGTAACATCATGTATTTTTGTTAGCCATTAAAAGGTATCATATCTACAAGATTACGTCGTTTCTCTTGCTGGGAACAATCACAGTTTGCTCTACTGGCGACACCGGACCAGATCTTTGTTTTCACAGTGTCGTATATAATGGTGCCTTACAACAGTGTCGTATATAATGGTGCCATACAACAGTGTCGTATATAATGGTGCTATACAACAGTGTCGTATATAATGGTGCCATACAACAGTGTCGTATATAATGGTGCCTTACAACAGTGTCGTATATAATGGTGCCATACAACAGTGTCGCATATAATGGTGCCATACAACAGTGTCGCATATAATGGTGCCATACAACAGTGTCGCATATAATGGTGCCATACAACAGTGTCGCATATAATGGTGCCATACAACAGTGTCGCATATAATGGTGCCATACAACAGTGTCGCATATAATGGTGCCATACAACAGTGTCGCATATAATGGTGCCATACAACAGTGTCGCATATAATGGTGCCATACAACAGTGTCGTATATAATGGTGCCATACAACAGTGTCGTATATAATGGTGCCTTACAACAGTGTCGTATATAATGGTGCCATACAACAGTGTCGTATATAATGGTGCCATACAACAGTGTCGTATATAATGGTGCCATACAACAGTGTCGTATATAATGGTGCCATACAACAGTGTCGTATATAATGGTGCCTTACAGCAGTGTCGTATATAATGGTGCCATACAACAGTGTCGTATATAATGGTGCCATACAACAGTGTCGTATATAATGGTGCCATACAACAGTGTCGTATATAACGGTGCCATACAACAGTGTCGTATATAACGGTGCCATACAACAGTGTCGTATATAACGGTGCCATACAACAGTGTCGTATATAACGGTGCCATACAACAGTGTCGTATATAATGGTGCCATACAACAGTGTCGTATATAACGGTGCCATACAACAGTGTCGTATATAACGGTGCCATACAACAGTGTCGTATATAACGGTGCCATACAACAGTGTCGTATATAACGGTGCCATACAACAGTGTCGTATATAATGGTGCCATACAACAGTGTCGTATATAATGGTGCCATACAACAGTGTCATATATAATGGTGCCATACAACAGTGTCGTATATAACGGTGCCATACAACAGTGTCGTATATAACGGTGCCATACAACAGTGTCGTATATAATGGTGCCATACAACAGTGTCGTATATAACGGTGCCATACAACAGTGTCGTATATAACGGTGCCATACAACAGTGTCGTATATAACGGTGCCATACAACAGTGTCGTATATAACGGTGCCATACAACAGTGTCGTATATAATGGTGCCATACAACAGTGTCGTATATAATGGTGCCATACAACAGTGTCGTATATAATGGTGCCATACAACAGTGTCGTATATGATAGTGGTATATATAATAGTGTTCGTATAATATAGTTGCTTCTGTGATGCCTTGTAAGTGGTCAGGATGGGGTTGGTGCTATAATGCAGTCTTGGGGTCCCTGCATCCCCCCTCACATAGCCTCCTGTCCCGTTGCCAGGGTGCCGCTGCTCTTGCTGGGGCACACGGGCAGGTAGGTGGCATCCTGGCCTCTCCTCATCTCCGTCCTGGCGGCTAGCGTAGAGTCTCCTGGTAAACAACACGCCGAGCTCAGCAGTCACCGGGGTAACGCTGCTGTAAGCAAACGGAGACTTGTGGAGCCAGGAATGGCGCGGTGCCAGCAGATCTGAGCAGCACGTGGATTACAGCCGCGCCGAACATGTAAACAAGCGGATAAGCAGCAGAGCGCCCCACTAATCCCCGACGGGCTGCACTGTAGAATGTAACGAGGGTCCGTGTGACACAAAGTAACACTGACTGTAACGAGGCCGAAGCAAACCGCTGGGCCAAGTGTTCGCGACACCCTCCTAACAGTCACCGACCGACGCAAAACGCATTCTGTAACCACAAAACCACTTTGTATTTAACGCCCTTAATTAGGCTTTTTTAACCCCTCAGTGACCAGCCTGTTTTTTGCCTTAATGACCAGCGATCTTCATCATCACATTGCAAGAGCCGTAAATCAGCGACAGCCATACGAGCGCTTTTTGCGGGAGGAGTTGTATATTTTACTGGCCGCATTCCGGGGTCCGTATTATGTGCTGTAGGACTTATTACAATTTTCTTTTTTGTGTGTGTGTGTGGGGCGGGGGGTGATATGGAAAAAACGTCCAGAAATTCCGCCATTGTTTTGGGGATTTTGTTTTTACGGCGTTCACCAATCGGTAAAAAATAGCCTGATGACTTTCTAACCTGATCGGCGCGATTCCTGCGGCGCGTATAGAGAGGCTTTTATTTTACTACTTTTTCACAATAAAATCATGTAAAACAACCGCCTGCATCGCCGCATTCTAAGACCCCGAACTCTTCTGTTCTCCCGGCAGCGGAGCTCCGTGCGGCTTGTTATTTGCGGGATGAGTTGTAGTTTTTATCGGTACCAGTTTGGGGGCCACGTGACTGCTGGATTAGTTTTTATTAGGATTTTTGATAGGAGAACAAAAAAAATACCAATCGTGGCATTAGTTTTTAAAATTATTTTTATGGTGTGCACCCTGCGAGATAAATAATAAACAATGAGTTTCTTAAAAAAGAAAGTTAAACTTTTTGGAATTTTTTTAATGCAATTTTTTTATTCCTTGAAGAGGACCTAAAGATGGAATTGTTCAATCGCTACAATAGTACACTGCAATACTTGTGTAATGCATCCTTCTAAGCCTACCTCAGCAGCCTATTAGACTTGTACCTTGTGTACGGTGGGATGCCAATGGGTGACAGGAGAAGCCCCCTTCCCTAGTCAACATGTAGCACTGGCTATTGATGGTGGCATGTAAAGGGTTAAACTGACAGGATCTGAGAAATATGAGCAGGAGCCTGGTCGTCAGCAGTCAGCCGAGCCACCGATTTAGGCTGGTTTCACAACTGCGCGAATACGAACCCCATTCTTTTGAATGGGGTCAAAGACACGAGCGTTTTTTTCCCCGCATTGCATCGTATCACGATGCAATAAAGAAGATGGAGGCATGTCCTATCTTTGGGTCTGCCCTCACATCGCGTATGGTTTTCAATAGGGCCGTGCTAGATGCACACGGGTGCGATGCTTCCTATTGAAAACAATGGGAAATACTCCACGATCCCCGAAGTAATGAGAGGGTAGTTTTTATACAAAGCGACTCGCATCCGCGGGGGCGTATTGCATGTTGGCGAGCGCGATGTCAGACCGAGTTTCACGGCCAGATATCGCACTCTCCCGTGTGAAATTAGCCTCAAAGGTTCTGTTTGGAGCCTCTTGTACAAAAGACAGACGGCAAAGCGCTATTTCATCCAGGAAAATGCTGGTTGGACGAGCAGAAGCCGGACGTACGCCATTGTACAGTCAATGGTGTCCATTTGGTGGCGTTCGTGCCCGTCATCCCGGATCCGGCATTTTCATTGTTCGGCTTTGAGGTTAAAGCCAAACAACGGGAAGTAGACGGGATCTGCGGGCGCCACTGTGAATGGGGCATTATTGTTGTCAGTGGAGAACGGATGAAGATGGGAAGCCTTCACCGTGTATCTGTTAGCGGTTGTCTAACGAGCGGCTTTGTTTCTGCACGCGCTCAGACGGAAACGACAAAACACAATAACGTACACTAAAGAATCCATTAAACGGACGCCAAACTGATACAAATGGAGGCTCACGTTCCCCTGTGCTTGTTTGGCGTACGACTGATGAGTCTGACGCGGATCTTACGTGAATTTCACCCCCTCGTTTGAAGAGGAGAAATCAGCACTAAAAATCTGTCGTAGATGGAAAATGTTCACCTCGTGCGCTGAAGTTTGTCGCTGTAGACCAACTCTGCTACCGGTTGGACTGCCCAGTGGCAGCCATAACTGAGGTCTGCTGAAGACGGCTGACAACAGAGACAAAAGAATGAACTGTTAATTCTTGGCATTTGATATAAGTATGTGAACCCTTCTTCCTAATACTTTCTATGTTTAAGCCACCATGACGCTGAGGTTAGGGGCGGTGGGCGAACACGATCTGTTGACGTTGGCCGCACGTGTTTGCTTTACCGCGATTGTTACTTCACCCACACTTTATTTTGGGCTCGGTTGCCGAGGATCTGTCATGCTTCTGAAGGTTTGTGTTTACCCTGCGGATGTATTATGTTCGCCTCTCTATTATGCTGTGATCCCCAACGAAAGGTCCCGGGCCGTACCAGAGCCGCGCTCCACCTTGAGTACACTTCATTGGCAGCTTGTTTGGTGTGTGTACCCGCAGCACAATCTGTGTTAATGCCACTGATGGCCTTTCTATGACTTGTCTAAGTGTACACGATCGGAAGGACGTCACGTTACTCTAACCCTAATGTTAATGTTTTCACAAAGCGTGCAATACAAAAATGTAAGTGCTGATAGACAGCTTATTGGCATTGAGTGAGTTCTTGGTTATATGGATGACTTAAGGTGCCGATAGGGCGTAAACCTTCACCCGAATGTTCGTTTCCCCTCGGAACATTTGAATGCGCAAAAGATCAGCCAACAAAGTAAACCGTTGATTGTGTAGAAGGGATACCAATCGCCGTTTATAAAAACGCTCGTAACCAGATGTACGTCTCTGCGTGTGAACAAGAAGCTGTACAGCCAACCAGATCAGACCAGCCAGCAGATCAACGGATGAATGAGAGTTTTTTCATTCATCGCCTGATCTTTTGCACAAACAGGCCGATCGTTGGGGAACAAACATTGTGGCGTATGTCTACCCGATAATTGCACCATTAGTCACCATGTAGCACCTATATGTTCACAGTATGGAATCTTTGTGTATTAAGTGTAAGGAGGGGGGGTGTAACCTCTCCTGCAACGGAAATGTGCAAATTCCCCTAAAGGAACCCACTGGGGGCCAACGACACTGGGGACATTTTTACAAGGGTCAGTGCCATTTTGGAGGCTGCAGCTACCGGGGAAGATATCAAGACTTCACGGGAAGAAATGGGGCCAGAAAGTCTGGTTGCTAGCGGAAGGATAAGTGTGGCAGCAGACAATCTCCACACTTCTCAAATGGGTCCTGCAGAAGGAATAGCAATTGATTAAGAAAGGCCCAATAGGTACATCAGGGACAGAAGGAGCGACTGAGTCTGCAGCACGACACCTGAAGAGCGCCACGGCGTTGACATTGATAAAGTTCTATCCGTATTCTGGTTATGGTTCAGTCCCTGATCTTGGTAGTTATGACACCCCGGTTTTACATCAGATGTTGGTGGCCCGACCAGATCTTCAGATTACCCATCATGATTTACAAGGGAAGAGAAACGATATACTTCCCCTGGGTAGCGGGCCTAAGAGGTCATTGGGCTACAGTAATTCAGTGGCTAGAGGAACCAGGAGGCCAGCATCCTATCATGGAGGACTGGGTAGACCTTGGTCCCTCGGACCCTTCTAAACATCTTCCTACTGAGAGAACAGCGTCATAACCCCCAGAAGTGAAATTGCATTTGAGACCCCAGGAAAGCTGAGGGGGCTGGAGCTCCATTGCAAGGGGGACAAGCAGTAAATGTCCGGTTCTGACTGGTGGTTGTGGTGAGAGGTGGTCAGGGCAGACCAAAGGACTAAATACTGCATTTCTGAGCTGATGCTTCTTGATACCACTTTCCCATTATGTTGATGACCTGTTTATTAATACTGGGCATGTTTATTGCTTAGTGTGTTTGTCACCATGTCGAGGACAACCATTCTTAAAGAGGGGGGAAACGTAATGGGGGTGAGGTAACCTCCCTTGCATTGTAAATCTGCAAATTCCCCTATAGGAACAGTCTGTTTATTGTGCCCTTAAAGCTGGGGACAGTCTGGGATGTCGCGTGCCTCGGCTCTGGTTAGGTGGTTCTAGGAGGGACCTACAGTTTGCAGATGGTGTATACGAAGCAGTAGAGAGCGTGAGGAATATCTCTATGGCAGAGATATTCAGAATCTTTAATCGGAAGCTGATTATAGAGCCCCAGATCTTGAACTTCCCCAACGGGATAACTAGGCACTGCTTTACCATCCCATGGACAAAGGAACTATAGCAAAACTGTCATTGAGAGGGTACTGGAGCGATATATCTAGAGTCAATATGTGTGACATCTACGACCTGCCTCATTCTACTAAAGAGTTGCAGGAACTACGCCTCTGCTGTGCCCTGGGCCCACTGCAGGATGACGCAATGACTATGATACGGCCTGCTGATCCAGGATACAGATGGTACCTTCTAATGGAGTTTAGGGGAAACCTTCCCCCTGAGGAGATGTTGGTCTTCGTTATGCTCACCTTAGTGGAGGCCTCTGGGGGTCATCCAACGACCCTGTGGATATTTTTACATAAGCACCATATGACAGTATTATTAGCGCACGTTATGATGACATCATTACTCTCCACCCATCTATGACCTAGATAGAACTTACCGAATATTAGTGGTGTGCAGGAACTTGCACAGGGCTGCCAAGTACCGATCACACCGTGGATCCTTGACCAGAGCTTCCACCAACTCCTCACATTGACTCTGTATTTCACTCATCAACAGGGTAACGCATTCCTGCACCTCTTCCGGCAATGGCGAGAGGAGGCGGGGCAATAGGCTGTCCATGACAGACGGTGTAATTGTTAGCTCTTCTGTCACCATGAGGAGCCTGTCAGAACAAACACAGCATACAGTTCCAGACGGTCACGGGTAACGTCACCCGGGGTACAAGCCTACAACCTGTGCAGCCATGTTAGGCTAGAGCTACGGGGCGACATGAAGAGCGCAAGGTCACACTGCGGCATTGCATTTAATGATGGCCTACGTGGCCGTGTCATGCAACCTCTCATGACTGCGACAGGAATGTTGTATTTTTGGTCATAGGTTGCAAGTCGTATGTGACGTTTTCACCGCACATCAATGTAAATTGCGTGCAAAATCTCAGAAAAGTCTCGTAACAAAATAATTCCTGCGATGCGCTTCATGAGAATGTTCTAGAGCTCCGATTTACCTGCTACAGAAACAGGCAGATCGCAGACAGGTTGCGGGCGAGAAGCATTGCAGTCTATGATAGGAAAATTGCAAGCGACGCGCAACCAAAATTCATACGGTTAGCGTGATGGCGCCATAGCTTAATCAGGTTATGCAAGGCCTTGCGAGGGTTAATGGGTGATGTAGGTGTGTTCTATACAGGAGGGTTTATATAAAGTGTTAATGCGATGCATAATGTGACGCAGGAAATGTGATGGCGCAGCAAGGCACGAGATTAGGATGATGCAGCAGGCAAGAAGTAACGCAGGAGATACCGCTAGTACGATGGTGATGGGACGACCTCTGGATATTTTAAGTGATGTCTATGAAGTAAGGACGCTGCTCCAACGAGGTATTCGAGGTCGGGGCCTACGGCCATGGTGTAGATTGTGCACATTATGCTGCATTAAGGAGAAGTGACAAAAGGTGCGGACAGTTATGTGAAGAAGTGATGAAGATGTTCTGAGCCTTGCTGCTGCCAGGAGGAGCTAAAGCAGTGATGTAGATGTATCTGGATGGTATTAGGGTTACTGTCGCTTTAAGAGTTTAAAATACCAGTTTGTTACGCAACGTTAAAAATACCCGAAGCCTCCCATGGAGCGAGACGTGTAGACGTGTTCATCTGCTTAATGTTATGTTAGCGTATCGAGTACAAATAATTGTTCGTCCCCAATACAGTCTGAAGCAGCTTGTATAAAGGCTGAGTAAACGAGCGCCAATCGTTGTGATCAGTGATCATCCAACGCCCGCAACATCTGCTAGTGTGAAGGATTCCTGAAGGAACGCAGCAATAAAGAACTAGTCCCCACTGAGGTTTCCCCAGGACCGCTTGTAGTCCATACTGCAGTACCCCCAGGACCGCTTGTAGTCCACACTGCGGTACCCCCAGGACCGCTTGTAGTCCACACTGAGGTTCCCCCAGGACCGCTTGTAGTCCACACTGAGGTTCCCCCAGGACCGCTTGTAGTCCACACTGAGGTTCCCCTAGGACCGCTTGTAGTCCACACTGAGGTTCCCCCAGGACCGCTTGTAGTCCACACTGCAGGTACCCCCAGGACCGCTTGTAGTCCACACTGCAGGTACCCCCAGGACCGCTTGTAGTCCACACTGCAGGTACCCCCAGGACCGCTTGTAGTCCACACTGCAGGTACCCCCAGGACCGCTTGTAGTCCACACTGCAGGTACCCCCAGGACCGCTTGTAGTCCACACTGCAGGTACCCCCAGGACCGCTTGTAGTCCACACTGCAGGTACCCCCAGGACCGATTGTAGTGCACACTGCCGTACCCCCAGTACCGATTGTAGTCCCCACTGCGGTACCCCCAGGATCGGTTGTAGCCCCACTGCGGTACCCCCAGGACCGGTTGTAGTCCCCACTGCGGTACCCCCATGACAGATTGTAGTCCCCACTGCGGTACCCCCAGGACAGGTTGTAGTCCCCACTGTAGTACCCCCAGGAGTGGTTGTAGTCCCCACTGTAGTACCCCCAGAACAGGATGCAGTCCCCACTGCGGCACCCCTAGAACGGGTTGTAGTCCCCACTGTAGTACCCCCAGGAGTGGTTGTAATCCCCACTGTAGTACCCCCAGAACAGGTTGCAGTCCCTACTGCGGTACCCCCAGGAGTGGTTGCAGTCCCCACTGCGGTACCCCTACTGTTATGATTATATCGCATGTGCCTTAAAACTCTATGGGAAATCTCTTTAGGGAGGCTTCACACAACACAGCTATCATTTGAATAGTCACTCAAACCAGTTGCCACAACCCGCTGTTAGTGCACGACTGACTGACTCTTTGGCTGTTTTTATATGGGCCACTTGTTATCCACGTGTTTATTTTTGTGATCGCTGAAATGCCATTCTCCCTGCACAGTTACCGGCTGGTCGTTGAGAGACAATTGCCGGTTTACAGCAATCGATGATTAATCAGCGACTATTTTTAGGTTCGCTGAAACGAAGCGACTAGTGAGGGAATGTGTACTCATCACCGTTGGTGGCCGTGTATCCACAGAACATGTTACATGCAAGTGATTATTCGGATTGTAGCTATTCCGTGTAAAGCCGCCCTTGGGGTACGTTTACAGAATGTCCGCATCCAAAACAAAACCGGCCCGGTTGGTAGTCATTTTGTTATCCCCTGACCGCAGCACCCGTTTACTCCCCCATAGACATTAAAGGGTGATTATGATCCGTGAATACCGACCAAAGTAGGACCAGCTGCGGTTTTTACACACACCATAGGTCTGCATAACAAACGCACATGTGAATTGGCGCAGGCATCGCGGTATCGCTCGGAGAAAACTGCATCGCATCTTTTGTCAATAGGAAAATTTTAAAAACTGCATCACATTCGCATGAAAGTTGCATCGACATGAACATGCGAGCGCCGCAACGCAACTACAGGGAAAAGAAGATGTGAAGCAAGAAAAAGGTCGCTGAGAAATAGAACACGCTGCGATTATTCCGGGTCGCTGCAATAGAAACATCTGACGTGTAAACGGACCCATTTACAACAGCGGGTTCTATTTCTGTGTCTTGCAATGCATAAAACGCGCCCGTGGATATAAGCGATTATTTTATGGGTCCGCGTGCATTCGAATCGCTGCGCCTGCCGTTTTCACGCATGTGACAATTGTGTTGCAAAATGCATCACAATCGCAGGCAGAAATGTCAGGTTCCCGCATGCGGCACGAGCCTCGGGCTGGGATCACACGGGCGGGTGCACCAGCGGTACGAGGAACGCGCACCAATATCGCACTTACACTCCGGCCACTTCTGTGGCGACTGATGCATTTTACGACACGTGAGACTCATGAAAACCGCGGGTTGTTTCAACAGGAAACAGAAAAATTGCACGAAAATCGCACCGTGTGATACGGGTTTGTTGCTGCCATAAGAAATAATGTGCGATTCTGTGTCCAAAATGCCCCAAAACAGGACATCAATCTCAAAAATCATCAGTCTGAGAGACAAACCGCTCGTGTGAATAAATATAATCACATTGGTAGCAGCGTGTTCTTTTCTGCCCAGATCGCAGTCAGTCCGATATCCCGTGTGAATACGCCCCAAGGACTGAGGGGTGTCCTGATGGTTCTTCTGGTTTGGGGACTACTCTGTTGCAGCTCTGTGCTGGATTAGGGGGATACCCCTGGGTTTGGAGTATGAGGGTATGTTCGCACCACGTTTGCGCTTCCTTCCATCGCGGTATCCTTACTGGCACAAAATACCACAAATGATACCTGCAGAGGGTCTCCATACTGACATTGTTCTTGGGACGTCCCCCACGGCGGGAGCTCCAAGGTGGTGTGAACAGGTGCCTGCGGTGGGGAGGAGGTGGTGCGAGACCCCCAGACTCCTTACCTGCCAGCCGGTGAGACGTCTTCTGGCTCCGCCGCAGTTTCTCACTCTGTTTGCTTTTCCTACAAGGATAAATGAGTTTTCTTTGAGTCTCTCCAATCAGCTGTGAGGCCCGTCCTCCAGGAGGCTGGTGCGGCCACCGCTATACACACCCCAAACAGTGGAGCTGCCCTCCTGGTGCTACATGTGATGCCCACTGCAGCCACCCTGATATACACACCTCAAATAGTGGAGCTGCCCTCCTGGTGCTACATGTGATGCCCACTGCAGCCACCCTGATATACACACCCCAAATAGTGGAGCTGCCCTCCTGGTGCTACATGTGATGCCCACTGCAGCCACCCTGATATACACATCCCAAATAGTGGAGCTGCCCTCCTGGTGCTACATGTGATGCCCACTGCAGCCACCCTGATATACACACCCCAAATAGTGGAGCTGCCCTCCTGGTGCTACATGTGATGCCCACTGCAGCCACCCTGATATACACCCCCCAAATAGTGGAGCTGCCCCCCTGGTGCTACATGTGATGCCCACCACAGCCACCCTGATATACACCCCCCAAATAGTGGAGCTGCCCCCCTGGTGCTACATGTGATGCCCACCACAGCCACCCTGATATACACACCCCAAATAGTGGAACTGCCCTCCTGGTGCTACATGTGATGCCCCAGCAGCCACCCCAAATAGTGGAACTGCCCTCCTGGTGCTACAGTGATGCCCCAGCAGCCACCCCAAATAGTGGAGCTGCCCTCCTGGTGCTACATGTGATGCCCACCGCAGCCACCCCGCTATAAAGAGAAGTTTTTGAGTTTGTTAAAACTTCTATTAGGTCTTTTGTATCTGGCAAATTCGGGCGACAGTCATCATGGCCTCCGTTACACGCCTGCAGGGGAGGCCACCCAACTTTCCCAGGCGCCTGAATGGCCAATATAAGGGAGAGCGGAGGGCTTCGCTGCAAAGCTACACAGCTAAGACATATGCTGTAATGGGGGCTGTATGGGTTGTCACCCAGCTTTCCCAGTACATCAAATCCCTCCTGATCCATCATTGACAACCCCAACAATGACAATCCCAGCGGTGACACCCCAACAATGACAATCCCAGCGGTGACACCCCAACAATGGAAATCCCAGCGGTGACACCCCAGCAGTGACCTGGTCGCCAGCGGTCCGGCTGCTGGAATAATGGAGGCTGGGCTATTGTTACGATGACTCGGGTTTAGTGGATGTCTGCAGGCGGCCGGGGTCGCTGCCAATGATGGAGGTCAGCCGGCACAAATAGCCCCCCCAGGCCACAACTTTGCAGCCCTCCCATTTGTAAGAGGATCCCTGTGTGCTAAGGGTTAATCCCCGCCGTCTCCTCCCCGTGGACACGGCTGATCACTCCCATCATGGCTTGGATCCTCCTGCAGCAGGAACTGAGCCTGTAGTGCCCTCACCATGGAGGCTGCGCCCTGGTCTACCCTCTGCACCCTCAGCCATGCCAACCAGCGCTACCTGTGCCTCAGCAAGGTCCAGCCTGGCACCAGGATACAGTGAGTATTGGTAGGGAGGGGGTATATAGACGATTAACCCTTGCTGGATGGAGCTGCACAAAGAGCACATCCAAGGGAGAGGAGTGGGATCCCGGCACCTATACGGCCATGTACACGGGGTGTCCCTAAAGTTACCATTTACAGGGCGGCCGTCACGTGACACCCACATAATACCTATAGGGGGTTAAAGGGGCGGCGCAGCGTGGGCAACCCCCTGCCATGTGTTCTGCTGAGGCGTATGGATATCAGACCTGTTGTATGATGCGGGCCCCCCTGTAATAACAGATGTTCTCTGGGACCCCCGGAGGTCAGCTGACAGCTAGGGGTTCCTGTCTGGGGGGGCGCCTTCACATTTGGGATATCGCAATCACAAGAGTGAAGGCAAGTTAGAGGGTACTCAAAAGTGGAGCATTCCTCTAAAGGGGTTGTGAACTAGTGATGGCCATCCATAGTAGACGGTGGGGGGTCTGCCGGCCTGCGTGGTTCAGGTAGCTCAAGATTGGGGGGGAAGGCAAATCACCCCGCCAAGAAAACGTCACAATGTGGGGTCACCCTAGGAGTTAGTCATAACTTGGTGCTGCACCAGGGGGCTTTACCCACCCATCCACAAGATAGCGGATACCTTACCTGCCGTCCTGGACACCCGCTGATCAGCTGTTCTCTGGGACCCTGTTCTCATGCCCTGAGCTGATTGCTACAGGAAGCAGACAGCGCCGTTCCCACTGCAGTGGCCAGACGTGGTATGACATGCCACTCACTTCAATAGGAACCTTGCCTGTAGTGCCACACCTGGCCACGCATGGAAGCTTTCTGTAGAAATCGGCTCAGTCCTTGAGCACAACAGCCAATTGGCAGGGGATCTGGGATGGGCTCCCACCAATCTGTTATGGATGACTTATCCTGAAGGCCATCAATAGTTTACGAGCGGACAACCCCATTTAGTAACAGATAACCTGATAACGTTCTTATCTCATTACTGCGGCACCGGGTTTAGAGAGGTTTTATTTATTACTACTTTTGCACAATAAAGCACGTTTTTAAATGAACCCCATTGACTCGCCGCACCCTAAGGCCCGGCACAGTAATCCTCCGGCAGCGGGGCTCGTGTTTGCAGGTGGAGTCGTAGTTTTTATTGGTACCGCTCTGAGGTACACTGGACTGCTGGATCGCTTCTTATTGTGTTTTTGGGCGGCAAACAAAAGAAAATAGTAATTCTGGCGTCAGCTTTTAAAATTATGGCGTTGGCCGTGCGAGACAGATAACGAAACATTCCCATTGTCTGGGCGTTACACACGCGGTACGCCAATGATGCATTCGATTTTAAAATTAGTTTTGTGGGTAAAAATATATATATCTTTTTAAACTGGATTCTACAAACGGGTCTGAGTCCGCGGGGTTTTACCGCAAATTCAGGCAGCATTGTCGAACCCATAATACCACATTTGACAGCGCTTTCTAACACACACTGTCATTGTGATGGGTGACGAGGCGCGGTGAAAAGCGCTGAAACGCACGAAAATAGAGCGGACCCCTCTACTAACCCCGAATTACATAAAAAGGGCGCATCTAACTTCTAGACTTGGACACTCCTTTACTTTAACCCCTTTGTGACTGCAATGCGCCTTTTTACTGACCGCACTTATGTGCTTTACACCTGCACTTCTACATCTTTTTACGGGGGTGGCTCGACAGACTACTGACAGCGGGGCTCCTGCTCTAACAGCCACTAGCAGAGAAATCTCAGATCTTGGCAGTTTAACCCCTCACATGCCACATGTAAGCAGATGACAGGGGGAGGGGGCGCTCTCACCCATCGTCACCTCGCAGTGCGATCATAAGTTACTAATAGGTTCCCATGGTAGCCGGACAAAGTCCTCCATGTAAGGCCGCCTGCAGACGGCCGGGTCAGATCCCGCTGTGAGAATTCTCGCAGCGGGACCCGACCCGAGCCCTTGCAGGGACCAGCGCAGCACTTACCTGCTCCCGCGGCTCCGGCTCTGTGATGTGCCGGCTCCCGCCCAGCCTGCACATGCGCAGAGCGGAGCCAGCGGCCGGGGAGTGACATTTAGAGCCCCGCACAGAAATAGAGCATGCTGTGATTTGTTTTTCGCGCAGACAAATCGCGTCCGTCTGCCTAGGATTGCTCTTTCTAACGCAATCCTATGGCAGCTTCAAGGGGCGGGAATTCTGCGGGAGATCCCGCTGCGGAATTTCCCCCGGTGTGCAGGAGGCCTAAGTCAGCTTATTAGATGCCGCCTCCCACAGAGTCTAATAGGCTGCTGTCACAGGCTTAGTAGAACGCACTACATAAGTAATGCAGTGTAATATCCGAGTGATCGAACAATCACATCGTCAAGTCCTCTTCAGGGACTAAAAAATTGTTAAAAAAGTTAAATAAAATTAAATTTCACAAGAAAAAAAGAAACAGTTTACAAAAAATATATTTTTCCCACAAAAACACTTTTTAAATGCATAAAATACCCCCCAAAGCAGCAGATAATGGGTGTCAGCGGGTTCATGACGACCCCGATAATGAGAATATTTTGTTATTTGTCGTATAGTCAACGCCGTAAAAATAACTTCAAAAACTAACGCCAGAATTATTGTTTTTCTTTTGTTCGCCTCCCAAAAAGCATAATAAAAAGTAATCTAAAGGTCGCCTGTATCTCAGAGTGGTACCGATACAAACTACAAGTCCTCCCGCAAACAACAAGCCCCCACAGAGCTTCGCTGTATGCCCACGTGTAGTTGGGGGCGCCAGCAGACTGTACCCTCCATGTAAGGGCAGTCCTGACTGATCCGGAGTTGTACTATGTGGTAACTGTTCGTTAACCCCGTATACACGGTGTCTTTTTGTCATTGTTTAGTGTGACTAACGGCAATGAAGTGTGGCGGACGGACCCCATAGAGGAGGCCCTGGAGGACTGGGTAAGCTGACGGTACAGTATGATGTATTTTGGCCTGCACTATGATTCTCAGTGGGCTGGCTGACATCCTGTCATTTGACATGGGTGACATCACTATCCCAGCAGTGACATCATCATGCACTAATTTAATTTTCCAGGACGTTTCTTCATATTTTTGTATTTTAGGATGCGATTCGTAATGTGACCTCGCAGGACCTCGTGGACAGGTTGCGGTAAGTTTTCATTGCTCATAGTTAACTTTAGGACTTGTATAATGAGTAAAGTATCAGATAAGACAATGTGGCGCATCGATAAACTGGGCGCTCAGATCTCCCCGCAGGACAGAACCCTGGTGACGGCACTGCTGGCTGGCACAGTTTGGGTGTTCAGTGGCAGCACTATAGTAGTGGCACTGCGGGAAGCTCCTGGGCTCTGGTACAAGAACTACCCCAGTGCCATTAATAATACTGGTGGTGTGCGTACCCGGGCACTGCCCCCATGCTGGCGGTAGGCAGCGCTCAAGAGATGACCAAAGTCGCACTGATTACCAGGGGGCCAAGACAGACTGCAAGAAAGGAGAGGGAGTCTTCCTTTCCGCAGGGGACTCTATCCCTGAAAGAGCACCGCAGACCTGGGAATGCTGCGGGAATGGAGTAAGACCAGTTAGTGTGCGCACACTAGAGACTATGGCAGACGCTTACGGACTGGGCGCTATAATTATGCTGGGACTGACAATGATGAGTTATGAGGTTGGTTGATGCAATGTGCAAGACGTGGTGACGGGGGACAGGACACGACGGGGTTAACAGCGCTATGTGCCGTTGTGAGATGGCAATGTACCCGAGATATCTGTTCGCACCTCCAGTGCGTGAGTCCGCAGTGAGGCGCAGCTCCGGAGTCTAGGATGTCGGTGCGTCGGGCCGCAAGGTAGTGGCTGGAGGAATGATATGGCGTGTGATATTTGAGTGCGGACTATTACTACTAAGATGGAGGCACTGGATGGTACAAAGTACCCGCGCCCCTCCGGTGCATTCATCCCGCGTGCGGCAGAATACGGGGACAGAGATACGGGTTATTAACGTGCGACTTCCGTTTTATGTAACGTTTAAAGCAACCGCACCTCCTATGGAACGAAAGACCTAATTAACCCATTCAGTAAAATATACTTTAATACGATTTATCGCCTCAGTCTGTCATCGCTGTGCCACCCTGAACCCGTGTCGCACCACTATTGGTTTCACAATCATATGGGGTGCTGGCCACCAGCTTGTGGGGGGAGGCACAAAAATTATGGGGGGATGATTGTCCCCCTTGGTCTGCTCGGCCAAATGATCTTCTTCCTCCATGTGGCAGCGTCTTGTAAAGTAAATGCATCAATCTCTGTCTCCTTCCCTCTGATGCTCCGAAGTGCAGCTGTCCACCTGGTAACACGAGCTTGGTTCTGGAGCTGTGTGTATGCACGGAGCTTGGTTCTGGGGCTGTGTGTATGCACGGAGCTTGGTTCTGGGGCTGTGTGTATGCACGGAGCTTGGTTCTGGGGCTGTGTGTATGCACGGAGCTTGGTTCTGGGGCTGTGTGTATGCACGGAGCTTGGTTCTGGGGCTGTGTGTATGCACGGAGCTTGGTTCTGGGGCTGTGTGTATGCACGGAGCTTGGTTCTGGGGCTGTGTGTATGCACGGAGCTTGGTTCTGGGGCTGTGTGTATGCACGGAGCTTGGTTCTGGGGCTGTGTGTATGCACGGAGCTTGGTTCTGGGGCTGTGTGTATGCACGGAGCTTGGTTCTGGGGCTGTGTGTATGCCCGGAGCTTGGTTCTGGGGCTGTGTGTATACACTGGCCGGTTCTTGTGTGGGCACACTACTATCTTGCTGCTTTCTGTTCAAGTAAAATACAGAAAGACTATCAATGAACTTTTTTTTCTTAATGGGGGGGCGGTTCAAAAATAATTCCACATCGGGTGCCATCTGACCTAAGGCCCGCACTGAGAGGTAGGAGAGTGTTGTGGCTGGCACCGGGGTGGTGGCACTTAGTGGTAGGAGAGTGTTGTGGCTGGCACCGGGGTGGTGGCACTGAGTGGTAGGATAGTGTTGTGGCTGGCACCGGGGTGGTGGTGGCACTGTTCTGGAACATCTTGTGGTTTTCTGGCTGGCACAGTTTTGGTGAGTTTGGAGTTGAAAGAACTGTAAAATACCATAAAGATGACCATATAAGCGCTGTGGGAGGAGTTCAGGGTTCCATGTTGACTAAATCCACACAGCGGCCATCTTGTCTATAATTTTCTATGAAAGGCCCCGACTTGTGGCCCTAAATACACGGCTACAGAAGTCTCGGTCTGTGAAGAACAAATGTTAATGAAATCCCTCCAACTCGTGTCTCTCTACAGGGAAAAGTTCCAGACTCACCCCCCCGTCCTGGACGTGCGGGGCAGCATTGCAGGCTTGTCTTTCCAGGTGGATTCTGGGAAGGTTACCCTGGACATGTTGAAGCTTCCGGTCTCGGAGGCGCGAGCGCTGGTCCAGGAGGTGCTGTTTGATTTGTCGGATCATGTGAGGAGGTTGGAGGTGCAGCTTAAAGGTACAGTCACTGAATAAGATCTCCGCTAGAAGGGAACTGGAGGGCGCTGTTGCATCGCCATGTATAGGAAATCAGTGCTGCCAACAGTGGTGAAAAGTAGTATTGCAAGTGACAGACTTGCCTTTAAATTGCCATCCTATGACGGACATGTTTTCTATAATCCCTCTCCTGCATGTATAATATACCACTATGTTCCATGTAACTCTTATGGACGCACCGCGTAACCTATACATAAGATCATATGCATATACTGTGGGCTAACCTTGTATCCTGGGCTTTATCACATCATCTACTGTAGTCACATCCAGAGCTGCATTCACAATTCTGCTGGTTTTTTGTTTGGTACCTGGAGAATCCTGGAGTGCTGCCCCCTGCTGGTTCAGAGTCTGTATAGGGAATGACTTGCTGGTGTGTGTTCTATGAGATGTAGGGGCAAGTGGACCAGGACACGTGTTTCCACGGCTGCGTATAATCTGCGCTGGAGTAAGATGTGTGAATGTAGAGGCGCGTATCTCGTAATAAAAGGGTGGTCCTGGGATAGAAAAACAGGGCTGCTTTTTTCCAAACACAGCGCCACCCTTGTCCGCCTGAACGATATTTGAAGAGCCTGGTAATCGGGGTGTTGCGTGCGTGTCAGTGTTTATTGCTGTCCGTTTTGCACGCAGGGCCAGTTCACACGCGTGACTCTCTTTTCCGTGGAACTGATTGGCTATTTAAAGCCCAATGAGGTCCAGCTTTCCTTTTTTCCTATATTTTGCGCAGTGGCACACTCTTCCTCTCGCATAATTTCTTCCCTGCCATAGACTTCTATGGGGGTTACGCTGCGCAATACACCGGAAAATAGAGCAGGTCCTATTTTTTTTGCGCGTGCAAAGCGTGCTTAAGAGCACGAACACATTGAAATCAATGGGTTCTAGTCTGTGTTTTAGTCTGGGCTCCTCCACGCCCATCTGAAGGAGCACTGAAGGCGCATCTCTAGCCGCTGCAGTCAGACAGATCGCTGTCCACCAGCAATGGGTGAAGATTTGAAGTGTATTTATGACCGCGTAAATGATGAAAAATGTATGGCGCATTTGCATTTGCTATTTTCGTACTTCATTTTTCAGATCAAGAGGCGAGCGCTGCTGCGTCCATCAGTCCAGTGAAAGAATCGCAGAGGAACCATCAGCTTCTCATCCCAGGTTGGCGGAATAGAGAGAAATGTCTTTTTTGGGAAAATGTGATTGTTCCCAGCAACAGAAACCGGGTAATCTTGTAGATATGAGACCTTTTAATGGCTAACAAAAATACATGATGTTACAGCGAGCTTTCAGGACCTCTCGGGCTCTTCTTCAGGCTTAATGGAATAGATCTGAAGAGGCCTGGATATTTATACACACTTATAACATACATACTTATGACAAGGCACAGACATGGATAGGATTGGTTCGCACTTGAAAAGAATTCTGCAACAGCAAACAAACTTTTTTTGTCTAGGCACTGATAGCGGAGTGAAAGTTTTATGGTCCCTGAATTACTTGGGGGGGGGGGGCTGTTGGGGGGTTGTCAGGCTAGAAATGCTACAAGAGTTACACAAACATTTTTAGCTAAACACTGATAAGGGAGTGACAGTTTATGGTCCCTGAATTACTGTTGATGGGGGTCTTATCTGTCTCACACTTCCCATTCACCCATAAATCCTGGGGAATAATTTAACCCCGTATTCGGCGTGTCAAAGGTTGTTATCAATTTATATTCCCAAATTCTTCTGTGGTTTTGTGACTTGAAACCACCCTTCAATATCAAAACTCTCATATCTCCTATGTCATGTCCACGGTTAGAGAAGTGCTCGGCTGCAGGTAATTCTCTCTTTCTGTGTTTAATCGTGTGGCGATGAGACCTCATCCTTGCTTTCAGCTTTTGTCCTGTTTCTCCAACATAAAGACCCCCAACATGACATTTACTGCAGCGGATCAGGTACATAACATCAGACGTGGAACATGTGAATGTCCCGGGATCCTATAACCCTGTTGTGTGTTGGGGTTATGTATCCTGTCGGCGGTCCGTACATGTCAGCAGGTCTTACAGCTCCTTACATTACAGGGATCTTATAGTCCTGCTGTGTGTTGGGGTTATGTATCCTGTCCGCGGTCCGTACATGTCAGCAGGTCTTACAGCTCCTTACATTACAGGGATCTTATAGCCCTGCTGTGTGTTGGGGATCCGTATCCTGTCTGCGGTCCGTACAGGTCAGCAGGTCTTACAGCTCCTCACATTACAGTGATCTTATAGTCCTGCTGTGTGTTGGGGTTATGTATCCTGTCCGCGGTCAGTACAAGTCAGCAGGTCTTACAGCTCCTTACATTATAGGGATCTTATAGTCCTGCTGTGTTGGGGTTATGTATCCTGTCCGCGGTCCGTACATGTCAGCAGGTCTTACAGCTCCTTACATTATAGGGATCTTATAGTCCTGCGTTGTGTTGGGGTTATGTATGCTGTCCGCGGTCCGTACAAGTCAGCAGGTCTTACAGCTGCTTACATTACAGGGATCTTATAGTCCTGCTGTGTGTTGGGGATCTGTATCCTGTCCGCGGTCCGTACATGTCAGCAGGTCTTACAGCTCCTTACATTACAGGGATCTTATAGTCCTGCTGTGTGTTGGGATTATGTATCCTGTCTGCGGTCCGTACATGTGAGCAGGTCCTTACAGCTCCTTACATTACAGGGATCTTATAGTCCTGCTCTGTGTTGGGGTTATGTATCCTGTCTGCGGTCCGTACATGTCAGCAGGTCTTACAGCTCCTTACATTACAGGGATCTTATAGTCCTGCTGTGTGTTGGGGTTATGTATCCTGTCTGCGGTCCGTACATGTCAGCAGGTCTTACAGCTCCTCACATTACAGGGATAAGCTCCTTTTTGTGTGTCGGAGGACAATGCACTCCTGATTATAAAGTTCCTCAAGTTAGGAGGTTGCCTGTAACACAGAAGTGGAGGGTCCGGGAATATGGTGGTCAGACGGTCATCCTTGTGCAGGTATGGTGGAGTTTCTTTGCGGTTTTCCTTAGTACCTCTAGTTGTGGATTGTAGGTCCATTAAAAGGTATCATTTCTACAAGATTACGTGGTTTCTCTTGCTGAGAACAATCACATCTTGGGGAAGACATTTACAACTTTTTATCTTTTTTTTTTTCCTTTTGTTTTGCAAGTTGTGGAGTAACTAACAAAATGGCCGCCACTAGCGAGCTGCAAACGTCCTCCAGCTGTTCTAGACGCCGGCCTTGACATCATCCAGCTTTCACTGCTAGAGCCATAACGAAGGGCTCATTCACATAGGTTTCGGTTACGTAAATATGTTGCGTATTTACGTGTCTGGAAACTGCAGCTGCCTGCGGGTGTTTTCCCATTCTTGCGGGTTTTTGTGTGCATAAATATGCCGTGTATTTACACGCACAAAAAACCCGCAGAAGGACCTATTGATTTTTTTTTGCAAGTATGCAGGTTTCCTGCAAAGCCTTCTCTGCGTGTAAAATGCTGTGCTTTTTTTTTCACGGAACTGAAAATTACGTGAAAAAATACGCAGATGTGAGCGAATCCATTAAAAGCAATGGGTTCTATTCTTCGTGTATTACATGCATATTACACTCGCCTACGAAATGGCTGCACAGGTCTTTAGGCGAGGGCGGCGGCGCAAGGAGTTGTGATTCTTTTCTTTGTGTCTGCAGATGTTAGCGCTCGTAAGATCGGCCACGGGGGGTCCTCAGTGCACGCCAAGAAGAGGCTTCCTGGGGAATCGCTCATTAATCCAGGATGTAAGAGGTAACAGGATGTCTCCTGCATTCACACTGTGTTCTGACTTTTGCATGCAGCCTGCAGGGTAAAGTATGGAGGATTTCCTTCTGCTTGCTGTGTCCAAGGTCTGTGTCTGCAGGTAATACATGTTGTCCCCTAGTCTATACTGGATATCCATATCCTCACGTGTGAGGTCTGGTAAGTAGATATGGACAACGCCATGGCAACTAGAATACAAACCTCCATGCTTTACACTGCAGGCTTCAGTGGTAGTAGATACTGACCCCCACTAACCTGATGCTTTCTTGTAGCAAAAAGGCAGCCAAGGGGGTCGCTTTTGAAGAATCCTGAGGACCTGCTGGTGACCGCGCCGGACGATGACAGACATTTTGTGAACTTTCGCGGTCTCTCTGCAAGGCAAGAAGGCAGAAATGCTACATCTGTATTAGGGCAGGGTGTCATGGCGGCATCTGATCCCCAACCAATAAAGCCATGGAATTACCACTATATCGCTGTTTACATGTGGATCGGGAGAAAAAGTCACAAGATGGCTAACAGAATTCCAAGATGGTCGGAGTCCAACATAAGGAAACCTTGAGATTGTGGAATTGGCGCATGACCTTGTGGCGGCTCTGACAAATAGTCGCCGTGGAGGTCCTCGCCACTTTAGTCAAACTCTTACCACTCACACTTGTTACTTGCCAGTAGGATGGACGCTACGTTTGTAAGTAGGACATGCGGTGTAGCACAATGTCACATGAAGGTCGTGATGTCCCGGTGATGAGGTGACCCTGCGGCGAAAAGGGAAACGACGACTCCTTCTAGGGGCCGGATTGTGTATGAAGCGGTTACTACGGTAACGGTGTGAAAACTGCAGGCAGACGCCTCCTTGGGACGTTCATGTTTTCCCCATTTGGTACCTTTCACGTAGACGGAGTTGGGGCTCATTCGCACGACCGCCACTGTGGGGGTCCTACAGTGTTCTACCTGTCTGTGTGATGCCAACGGGGCCGGCTACCACAATGTAGGATGGTGACTGCACTGCGCATGACCGCGGATGTAACACACATGGACCTGCACAGTGTGACTTCTGTTTCATTGCGGGGTTGCGAACGCATCGCTGCCCGTAGAAATGTATCGCACTGCCGCTGCACATGGAGTAGAAGAGCGCGCTGCGATATTTTCCTCACGCAGTGTTTATACACGAATGTGAATGGATAAAAAAAATACATTTACTTTCATTGCCTCCATTTACAGCGTATCATGCGGCCGGGCCTCGCGTTCGTAATACGCAATGAAAATACGGTCGTGTGAATGCGCCCTCAGCCTGCGGATTTTGATGCGGAATTGAAATTGGCTTTTAAAATCTGCCCGCACTTCCGCATCAAAATCAGCAGTTCGACCCGTGGGTATTGCTGTGGAACGCCATAGCTCTGTGTCGCGTGGTGCGCCTGTTGGAAGTCACAATACGCCCCAAATCCGATACGTGTGAACGCAACCCAAGGTTATATTCACGCCAACTGCGGGTTCTGCTGCCGGTTTCATCCTCTCGTTGGAAGAGGGGGATTTTGCGCTGAAAATGCGCTGCTAAAGTTGATGTACTGCTGACTCAGGCCGCTCCCCCACACACCGGCGGCCGCAATTTTGATTTTGGCGCTTTGCCGCAGTTTAACTTTGGTTTTCGGACGCAGGTTCCTGTTGCCGACAGCGTTTTTTAGCGCACCCCATCATTGTGATAGGTGATGAGGTGCGCTAAACGCTGAAAAATAGAGCAGACAGCGCTCAAAATCGTGCCATCCAGAGCCGAAATTGAACGCATGTCTGCGAGGCCCCAGTGAAATTAATGGAAGCGTTATACCACGTTTAGCGCAGTGTTCAAAATGCTGCGTGTACATTTTCGTACTGATTAGTGCAGATTTTTTCCTGACTGACTAGATTTTGAAAATCTCTTCCGCATATCTGCCACTGTAAATGTCGCAAGTTTTTCCGTGTGAAGAGTCCGCGGCAAATCCTGTGAATACGGCCGCAGGTACGTTCAGACATAGCGGTCAGCAGATTTCATCCCTTCTGCTGAGGTTGTAGAATCGGCAGCAGATTTGCGCCAAATGGAGCGGCTGTTAGTGCTAACTGTTCCGCTGACAAGTTTCCCCACATGACCCGGCAGGAAAAAGCGGTAAATGGGTTAAAAAAAACAAAACCTCTCCATGCGGACAAAACATACAAAATGTCCGCCGCACCTTCTGTGAGGAAACACCACAGACCTGAGATGGAGGGCTCCAGCCAATCACAGCGCTGCTTTCATTTTCTCCCTTCTACTAGAAAAGAAGCAGCTGGTTCCTGATTGGTTGCTATGTGCCGCCATAGCAACCATATTTTCTAAGGCCCATTTGGTCAAGTGCAACTTCAATTACAACTAGCAGCACCACCTACAGGTGACTTGTGATACTACAACATTGGAGAGTAAGATTTCTTGGTTCCCCCGTATTTGTGTAATCCGGCGCAGTCACATGACTTTGTCTTTAAAACCATTTTTATTTACATTAGTACATATCAGCAAGTAAACAGATAAATAACTTCCATTTACATCAATGAAGAAAATATCTTTATTTTTTTTTCTTTTTAGGCCTTTGCTACGCAGGCGATTAATTAGTCGTTTGGTGCAGCGTCACGGCAGGGAAGCGTTTATGATAATCTGGCACGGCTGATGTTCGGAATGACTAAAAAAATTACCCGCGTAGCTTTTGGTCTTTAATTTTTCTATTAAGCTGCTATTGAATGATTTGGATGGAATTGGAATGGGCGTGGTTTAATGATGGCAGCCATTTTGTAATACGGGCAAATATATGTTGTCAGTCTATGTTTTAGCACCAAGTGACTTTAATTCCATATAAAACAAACAAAATGGCTGCCGTTCCTGTGCGCAGCGAGCCGACAGAATGGCACAGACTCAAAATGGCGACATGTGGTGCTGGCAAATAATAACCATAAAATGGCTGCCATCATTTCACAAAATAATTATTTATTTTTTAAACTGGTGCTGAAGAGACGCAGCGACTATCGGGTTTACGTACAGCATGCTGGGAGTTGTAGTTACTAAACAGCTGAAGCAGCAATTTCTATAAGTTGCATTAACATGGGGGGAAAAACGTGCATTTTTATTCCGATTTGATGTGTTTTTTTTATGGGACTATTTTAGTATTTCCGCGTACGGTGTGTAATGGTTTTTCAATAAAATGAATTTCTGGCGTGATTTTCTTTTTTTTTTTTTGCGCTGTAGTTGACGTCTGGTGTAGAGATAGCGGTCTGCAGCCTCTCCGGTCACATGGTGGAATCTGCATCAGAAAAATCCCACTTGGATCGGCCTCATCATCCGAGCCGCGGATCGCGGTACCGCTACGAGATCTATACGGCACGGATTTTTATTGAGATGAATGGGAGATTTTGGCTGCAGATTTCACCTTGTGAACGCGACCGTTCTAGTAAATACGTGTTTTCCTCATCCGAACGCTTGGCTGTCTCCGGCGCCGTCACTGACATGAATGGAGCAGTGGCGCACATGTACAACCGCCACTCCGTTCAATCAGGGGCGCCACAGCGTCCTGCTCTTGGGATTAGTCGGAGTTCCAGTGGTCGTGTCACAGGTATCCGCTATCGTGTGGCTGGGTACGTAAAGCCCCCTTGGTGCAGCACCGAGTCACGACCGACTCCTCGGGTGATGCCCGACTGTTTTTACGGGGTGGTTTGCCTTCCCCGGTCATCTTTACCCCCCAGCAAGCTGGGTGCTCATCTTATAAGGATGGAAGGCCAAGTCACCCTTGAGCCGGCTACCTGATCCACGCGGGGATTGAACCCTAGTCCCTAGAGGCACACAAGGCTACGGATTGGACAGTATCAGACTGTGTCGGGGCTTTCCATAGGACAAGAGGAATAGTAAAGCTCAATTGTCAATTTCTGCATAGATTTCCTGGAGGAATAACAGAGGGACAACACAAAGTCGAGTTATAAGGAAAGACGGTCCTGAAACTATTCCACATGGAATACATGTATTTACGATAAAAGAAGCGGTGAGGGGTCCTCTGTAAGCAAGCCCCCCATAATGACAGGGCACTATGGGGGACCACAGGGTGAGAACTTCTTGTATAGGGCACCTATCATAAGCTCAGCTGCCGCCGGTCACAATGTCTCTGGCGGTGGATGGCGGTCTGTTTTATGCTGGAAGGTACAGTTTGACCTCTTGCAGGCCGTCTAGGGCATTTTCTTGACCATGTCCCGGTAGAAGAGGATGATCTCATCGGGGTGGGGGCAGGTGTACTTGAAGGCCTTCAGCTCCTCAGCGTTCTGCAGATAGCGGGAGATGCCCTGCAGGTCTTTGGGGATCTCAAAATTGCGGTAATGTTTGCACACAACCTGGAGGAAAGAACGGAAAAAACATCCTTGAGTTGCTGAAAGCGGTGTGATAATCAATATGGCTGCCGTACGTGTGATGAAATGAGACTGGTAGATCATCACCCAACTTCCCGTGTCAATCTGGCACCTTTCCGGTCTGGGGAAAGCTGTGTGGATCTAGGCAGATGGTTACTTCCTGCCAAGCGGAGCTCATCAATACCCATTCCATTGCCGTTCACGCCTGGACCGGAGGGGCCTTTGATCCAAGAAAGCCCTTCGTGGTAATGGTAGCCAAGATACAAGGGTATGTCCATTATTTATAGCCCTGCACCACTGTCTCCCATCCTGCCTGCAAAACGCATCCTCCAGACCTGCTGACTGCGATTTCCCTCCACTGAGATGGGACATGGAAAAATCAATGAGGGATATTATGGGGTATATGAAGGTCCAGCTCAACCGAAATTATATTTCAAAACAGTGAGTGTACCGCAGACATAGTGCCTTCACTCCCATCACTGTGCGACCCCCTGGGACCCACAGAATCACATGCCTGCGAAGCTAAACATCTGCCACATATCATGTTTGGTATCCACTTGTAGGTAAATTCATGATATGAAACATGGCGGCCATAGGTGCCCTATTGGAGTGCCTCCTAGGGAAATATGGCCGAAATGTTAAATTGGGTTTCCAATAAGAATCTCTGCGCCTCTACTTAGCCTACCTTCGGTGATGTCACTACTTAGCCTGACCTCGGTGAGGTCACTACTTAGCCTACCCTCGGTGAGGTCACTACTTAGCCTACCCTCGGTGAGGTCACTACTTAGCCTACCCTCGGTGAGGTCACTACTTAGCCTACCCTCGGTGAGGTCACTACTTAGCCTGCCCTCGGTGAGGTCACTACTTAGCCTGCCCTCGGTGAGGTCACTACTTAGCCTGCCCTCGGTGAGGTCACTACTTAGCCTGCCCTCGGTGACGTCACTACTTAGCCTACCCTCGATGACGTCACTACTTAGCCTATCCTCGGTGATGTCACTACTTAGCCTACCCTCGGTGACGTCACTACTTAGCCTACCCTCGGTGATGTCACTACTTAGCCTACCCTCGGTGAGGTCACTACTTAGCCTACCCTCGGTGACGTCACTACTTAGCCTATCCTCGGTGATGTCACTACTTAGCCTACCCTCGGTGACGTCACTACTTAGCCTACCCTCGGTGATGTCACTACTTAGCCTACCCTCAGTAATGTCACGAAGAGGACAGCAGAGGTGGGACTCAAAGCTATAAAAGTAAGGGGGCCGGCCTGCTCTGTTCCGTGTGCTCCGCACCACAGGACTACGTGAAACAACGTCATAAATTGGCATTTTCTATTATTTCCACACTGTTTTGGGTGTGCTTGTAGCTCCTCCCCCTTCTGTAAATATATGTATACCCAGGCACTGCTGACCATTCTTAGAATAAAGCTTTAAACTTTAACACTCTTAATGATGGTCACATGACAAGAAGTAGATAGCTACCATGGCAACCCCAGAGCAAGCACAACTTTTACATTATCTGAGCTTCCAATGGATGTAGGAGAAGATATGGCTTACATTGATGATGTGGAGTTTGGGCAGCAGGTTGCAGTCAGGGAGGGTCAGGCTATCCCCGTCCAGGTACTTCCTTTTAGAGACGGTCAGTTTGGGGTCACAGGTCAGCTCGTGCGGCAGGGGCTTCTTCAGGTCCAGGTCTAACTTCAGGAGCGACCTCAGCAAATTCTTCTGTAGATCTGGAAACAAAGGCAGATGAGCCATTCTAGAGGTATTACCAGAACTGCTACCTCTGGGGTAGGTCATAATGGTGGGATCGGTGGGGGTCCGACCTCTGGCACCACCAATGAGCGGGAAAATGAAAGGATGATCACCCCATATTCCAGAATTCATATGACTGAGCTGCAGTACCACACACAGCCACATGAAACAGAGTGGCACTATATCAAATATAATGGTCAAGATATGACAAGGCTTCTATCTGGTGCTCATGTGGTGCAGAAGGCGGACCTAATGTTATACAACCCGGAAAGCCCCTTTGAAAGGTTAGAAAAACATGTCTGCTTTCTTTGAAACACAGCGCCACCCTTGTCTGTGGGTTGTGTCTGGTATTGCAGCTCAGCTCATGTTCAGTTCAATGAGCTGGGCTGAAATACTACACACAATCCTACAGACAAGGGTGGCGCTGTGTTTGGAAGAAAGCAGCCATGTTTTTCTAACGCTGGACAACCCCTTTAAGGGTGGGATCATTCATTGTGTTACTTGGTTTACTTCCAGTAAAAGGTAAAGTCTCCTGGAGAAGCACTGAGTTCTGACCGACTCCTCGGGTGGCATCACATTGTGACGTTTTCTTGGCTGGTTTGCCTTCCGTAGTCCTCTTTAACCCCCACCTAGCTGGGTGCTCATTTTACGGACCCCGGAAGGATGGAAGGATGAGACCACCTTGAGCTACCTGAACTCCTGGTACTCACTGTCTTCTTGAGCCGGGCACGGATTCTTGATGTACGCAGAAAATTTTTGGAAGATGTCATTCCCAGCAGTGCTGGACTCCTTATATTTGGGAGTCATAGATGGATAACTGGGAAGAAAAAGATCATTAGCACCTCCTACTGTAGCTCTCTATACAGTGGAAGCTGACTATAGCATACGCCAACTAGTGGTCATCTAGAGAATGACACACACTGAAAATAACATCTAGTGGAAGCCACAAGCTAGAAGATGTACAGCATCCTGCTATCACTGGGTCAGACCACCCCACCCCCTATATTAGACGCCATCTTACCGAGGGGGTTTCAGGTTCTCCTCCAGAAACTCTTCAATCTTGTTTACATCTGTTTTGACTTCACCATTGTAAATAAGAAAAGGGGGCTGCGTCCCTGGAGCCAAGTCCTTCAAGACGTCTGGGGCCCTAGGTGTAAAAGGGAGAAGAGCTTACACACTTGTGTATTATGACCCAGTATTATAGTAGTTATATTCTTGTACATAGGGGCAGTATTATAGTAGTTATATTCCTGTACATAGGGGGCAGTATTACAGTAGTTATATTCCTGTACATAGGGGGCAGTATTACAGTAGTTATATTCTTGTACATAGGGGGCAGTGTTATAGCCGTTATATTCTTGTACTTAGGGGGCAGTATTATAGTAGTTATATTCTTGTACATAGGGGGCAGTATTATAGTAGTTATATTCTTGTACATATGGGGCAGTATTATAGTAGTTATATTCTTGTACATAGGGGCAGTATTATAGTAGTTATATTCTTGTACATAGGGGGCAGTATTATAGTAGTTATATTCTTGTACATAGAGAGCAGTATTATAGTAGTTATATTCTTGTACATAGGGGGCAGTATTATAGTAGTTATATTCTTGTACATAGAGAGCAGTATTATAGTAGTTATATTCTTGTACATAGGATGCAGTATTATAGTAGTTATATTCTTGTACATAGGGAGCAGTATTATAGTAGTTATATTCTTGTATGTAGGAGCAGTATTATAGTAGTTATATTGTTGTACATAGGGGCAGTATTATAGTAGTTATATTCTTGTACATAGAGGGCAGTATTATAGTAGTTATATTCTTGTACATAGGGGGCAGTATTATAGTAGTTATATTCTTGTACATAGGGAGCAGTATTATAGTAGTTATATTCTTGTACATAGGGGACAGTATTATAGTAGTTATATTCTTGTACATAGGGGCAGTATTATAGTAGTTATATTCTTGTACATAGGGAGCAGTATTATAGTAGTTATATTCTTGTACATAGGGGGCAGTATTATAGTAGTTATATTCTTGTACATAGGGAGCAGTATTATAGTAGTTATATTCTTGTACATAGGGGGCAGTATTATAGTAGTTATATTCTTGTACATAGGAGGCAGTATTATAGTAGTTATATTCTTGTACATAGGGGCAGTATTATAGTAGTTATATTCTTGTACATAGGAGGCAGTATTATAGTAGTTATATTCTTGTACATAGGGGCAGTATTATAGTAGTTATATTCTTGTACATAGGAGCAGTATTATAGTAGTTATATTCTTGTACATAGGAGCAGTATTATAGTAGTTATATTCTTGTACATAGGGGGCAGTATTATAGTAGTTATAGTCTTGTACATAGAGGGCAGTATTATAGTAGTTATATTCTTGTACATAGGGGGCAGTATTATAGTAGTTATATTCTTGTACATAGGGGGCAGTATTATAGTAGTTATATTCTTGTACATAGGGGGCAGTATTATAGTAGTTATATTCTTGTACATGGGAGCAGTATTATAGTAGTTATATTCTTGTACATAGGGGGCAGTATTATAGTAGTTATATTCTTGTACATAGGGGGCAGTATTATAGTAGTTATATTCTTGTACATAGGAGCAGTATTATAGTAGTTATATTCTTGTACATAGGGGGCAGTATTATAGTAGTTATATTCTTGTACATGGAGCAGTATTATAGTAGTTATATTCTTGTACATAGGAGGCAGTATTATAGTAGTTATATTCTTGTACATAGGGGGCAGTATTATAGTAGTTATATTCTTGTACATAGGGGGCAGTATTATAGTAGTTATGTTCTTGTACATAGGGGCAGTATTATAGTAGTTATATTCTTGTACATAGGAGGGCAGTATTATAGTAGTTATGTTCTTGTACATAGGTGGCAGTATTATAGTAGTTATATTCTTGTACATAGGAGGGCAGTATTATAGTAGTTATATTCTTGTACATAGGGGGGCAGTATTATAGTAGTTATATTCTTGTACATAGGGGGCAGTATTATAGTAGTTATATTCTTGTACATAGGGGCAGTATTATAGTAGTTATATTCTTGTACATAGGGGGCAATATTATAGTAGTTATATTCTTGTACATAGGGGGCAATATTATAGTAGTTATATTCTTGTACATAGGGGGCAATATTATAGTAGTTATATGCTTGTACATAGGGGGCAGTATTATAGTAGTTATATTCTTGTACATAGGAGGCAGTATTATAGTAGTTATATTCTTGTACATAGGGGCCAGTATTATAGTAGTTATATTCTTGTATATAGGAGCAGTATTATAGTAGTTATATTCTTGTACATAGGGGGCAGTATTATAGTAGTTATATTCTTGTACATAGGGGCAGTATTATAGTAGTTATATTCTTGTACATAGATGGCAGTATTATAGTAGGAAGGGTTACTGCACCAGGGCTATTAGCATCATCCATATGTGAAGTTACTTTCCTGCTATAAATTGATATACGCCTCTGACATTTGCGCTGTTGCTCTGCTCCCCGCTATGCGGATAGCACATTCTTCGCTCCTCTCACCTTTTCATGTCCACGGTATTTAGTGTGAAGGTGCATCCTTTGAACATCAAGATCATGGCCAGACGTTGCGAGAAGGGATTTGCTCCAATACTTTCTCCATCTTCACTTGACTAGAAAACAAGATGTTATGGAAATCATTAATAATAAGACAAGCCTTATAAGAATCCTGCAGACGATGCTGATAGGCTCTCTGTTATGTGAAGTGCGTGAGGGGCGGAGCATACGAGTGTCCCGCCTTGGTGTTTTGTTATGCTCCGCCCCTCATGCCTTCACTAGGCAGTTTATTGAATGGATGCCTCTGATAGTATAAATAAAGCTGATTGACAATAAGTAATGCCCATCATGTGCCCCCAGCGCTGTCACCTTCCTATTACTTTGGTCCCACATTAGATCGCCACCCCAGTATTGAGAGGGACTGAATCCCCCCTGCAGGTATATTACAAAGTCAGAGTATGCCGCGCCCATGCCATTACACTTTATGTATAACAACCTGATGATCCCCTTTAACAGATTAAGGAAATCTTTGGTCGCTGACAAATGTTTTTCCGTAGGTTGAAGTGAAACTTTGCAGCTAACAAAACTCTCATGATGAAGAGCGAAGGAATTACAAATATCCACGGGCGGTGAGAACGGGCATGGAGAGCAGACATTATGTAACTGCCAAGATGGCCGACTCCCCACACAATAGACAAACAAGGTTTTTGTGCCAGTTCCCACCTATCGGTCCCACCCATGGGTGCTGGTACTGCTTCAGGGACCTAGGAGGAAATACTGATGGGTTGGCGGCAGGTAGACAAACCAGATGGATCAGTGTCCGCATCGCTCTGTAACTGCAGGAGGCGACTCGCCTGTTCAATGGGGAGCGCAATAAGATGTTTGTAGAGCAGCCGCCTGGGAGCAAAATATGCTGAGCATCAGGTTAGCTGAGCCGATTAGTGACATGCCAAAAGTCATGGGACAGGAACTAATATCATGTAGGACCCCTCTAGCCCAGCAGAGTGCAGCAACGTGACGTGGCATCAATTTCGCAATATCCATCATTGTGGGGAAACGAAGGGCTGCAAATGGTCACCAAGTAGTGACAGAGCAGGCACCGGTCAATAACATGTTTAGGTGGACCAGCAGACCCAACCAATGCCATGAGAACACCCCACACTGGTATGGAGCCACCACCAGCCTGCACAGCGCGTTGTTGACAACTGGGGTTCATGGGGTCGGCACCACACACGAACCTTGCCATCAAACAGGGGTTCCCGTAGTGGGATCACTACAAGCTCAAGCGCTCTGCAATCTCCAGTGTTCCCATTGAAATGAATGGAGCTGCAGCATGCACAACCAGTGCCCCATTTATATAGGGACCTTCGGGAACCCCTGTTCTTGGGATCTGTGGGGGTCCCAGTGGTTGGATTACCACTGATCAGAAAGTTATATCTTTCTATCTTGGCGCCAGCCTTTAAAGGGGTATTCCTGCGATTCAAAGTGACGGTTATATGCTTTATAATACATTAACCTGTTACAAGTTGTTTCCCACATGTGCGGAGATACGTGAGGCTCTACCTGCGCCCCCACTTAGTTCTCCATCGGTATCCAGTGGTTACGTCCTGTATGCTCTGCTGTTTTATTGGTCAGGCATGCTCAGTGCGACACCGTTTGTAGAGTCGTGAATGTGCAACCTACAGTAATGGGCAGTGCGGCATTGTGGGAGATGTAGTTTTTGCTCTTCCTAGTGGCCATTTTTAAAGCAGCCGTGGTGTTGGCAACAGCTGCATGCTGGTCCCAAGCCCAGATAAATGGGATGGGGTGGGGAAAGCAATGGCAAACTACTCCACTACCAAAATACATTATGGATAAAAACCAAATCAGTCCAAGTATGGCGCTGGAAGGCACGGATCAAGCCAGCAAGGAAGACCAAGGGCGAAACTCAAATAACTTGGGCACTAATGACACGGACAGGACAAACCCATCTGATGCAGCTCCAAGCGAAAGGTTTCGTTTGCGTCTCTCAAAGATTCACAACATCGGCACGTGGAATGTCCGTGGCATGAACATGGGCAAACTGCAAATCCCAAAAATTGAAATGGAATGGCTCAACACGGACCTGCTGGGCATCAACAAGCTTCACTGGACAGGCAACAGTTTCTTCAATAGCGATGATTACTCCGTTTTCTACTCAGGCAAGGACACCATCAAATGTAATGGAGTGGCATTCATCGCAAACAAGGTGGTCGCCAAAGCTGTCTGTTGTTTTAATGCCATAAATGATAGGATCATATCCATCCACATCAATGGGAATCCTCGCTCGATCACAATTCTGCAAGTTTATGCGCCCACGACCGATGCAACAGATGGGGACATTGAAAAATTCTATGCCGATCTCCAGCAATCAATCAGACCCCTGCCAACGATACCACTTTTATAACAGGGGATTTCAATGCAAAACTCGGCTCTGGAGAAAACCAACCAGTCGCTGGCAAATTCGGTTTGGGCGAGTGAAATAATGCAGGCGACCGTATGGTTCAATGTTGTGCGGAAAACTGCCTATTAATTGTGAACACATGGTTGGAGCAGCTGAAACACCGCTTGTACACATGAACAGCCTCAAATGGCGTGCGCCGAAACCAAATTGACTACTTCCTATGTCAACTGCGCTGGAAAAGCCCAATTCTGGCCGTGAGAACACCTCCGGGTGCGGACTCTGGCTCCTTCATGAACTCCAAGACGTAAGAAAGAAGCTCAGATTCAGCAACATCAAAAGGTCACCAGCAATACCCCGTCTCGATGTAGACAACATCCCTTCACGATACGAGGCAAAGTAAAGAACAGATTTGAAACATTCAGCTCCACCGGAAAAGACCCTGATGAATTATGGGAGGAAATCTTATCCATCACACCGAATGCATCTGAACAAACCATCCCCTTCAAAAAATCAACAAAACGACAGCAATGGTTATCGGATCAATCCATCAGAATCTCCAACAAGTGCTAAGCAACTAAAGCAGCTAAATGCGGAATTTCAAAGAAAAGTCAGACAAGACAAGGAGCGCTACTGGAACGAAACTGGAAGAAGCAAGCCAGCAAGGCCACACCCAGGCTCTCTTCCGCCATGTGAAGCAGAACCGGGCACCGTTCACACCACGCAAGGCAGCAACCATCAAAGACCAAGGTGGCAAATTATTACAAGATGATCAAATCAAGCGTAGGTGGCAAGAATATACAGCAGAGCTGTATGCAGGCGATCAGACAGACAACCCGCTGGATCACATGCGTCAAGTAGAACAAGAACCGGGCATTCTGGAGGAAGAAGTCACATGGCCCCTGAAACAACTACCCAACAGGAAAGCTCCGGGCATTGATCATGGTCGCAGTAGGCAACGGTACAGTGAACATACACATCAACAAGAAGTCATCGAGTAGGTCCAAGATTTCATCTTCCTTGGATCCAAAATCAATTGCAACGGGCAATCTAGACCTGAGATCAAGAGACAGATTACACTTGGTAGGAATATAATGCAAAGAATTGAAAATATCTGGAAAAGCAAGGATATTAGTATTGCAACAAAAACCAGACTGGTCAATGCAATCGTCTTTCCCATAACGACCAATGGTTACGAAAGTCGGACGCTCAGGAAAACAGACAGAAGGAAAATTGATGTGTTTGAACTATGGAGCTGGAGAAGAGGGCTGCGGATACCTTGGACCACCATGACAACGAACAAGGTAGTGTTAAATCGCGTCAAAATATCACTAGAGGCAAAATCATCAAACAGTGGATCTCTTTTTTTGGACACGTGATGCGTTCTAACTCACTGGAAACAGTATTCATGCTTGGTGAGGTCAGTGGAAAGAGAAGATCAGGACGACAAAGAACAAGATGGCGAGATACAATCAAGGCCACCACCAACATGACAATCACCGAACTTAAAGAAGCTGTGAAAGACGGGAATGCGTGGAGAACATTGATCCATAGAGTGACTGAAGGTCGGACGCGACTGAACGGATAACCATCATCATCGTCGTCATCAGTGGCCATTTTAAATAATGTAGAAATCTGAAGCTGCTGTAATGCGGCGGTGGCGCAGGTCAGCAAAAAAGGTACTGGAGTTCAGTTTGATGATTTAGATGGGCATTTGGAATAATAGCGAGAAGTGCGATCATCAGGGAAATTTTAAACATTTCGCCTAGTCTCCGGAATACCCCCTCAACTCTGCTGATCTGCGAACTACGAAGGCCACGAGGCTTTGGGGGTGTGCGAGGTAGTGTACAAGCCGCACCTTTGAAGCAGGTGGTGGGGTGTTCACATCAGATACATTACACATCAGCATACCCATTGCACATAACATCACACTACAGTCATCCACCCTTTAACCCTTGCACTCTCACTGAAACTATGGCGCCATAACTCCTATAATGACATCACAGTCCCGTGAGTCCGTTTCCCCGCACCTTGGCCAGGGAATAAACCTTACACAATGCTGGAGGTTGCAGTCCACGCACGCTCACTTGAATCCTCTGTAGATGTCCATTATCAGTGCGGATTCCATTACTCAGGTCTTTAGAGGCGTCTGTTGCTGGTCTTCAGCACCGCCACCGTGATGTTAGACTCTGTCTCTTCCCAAGCGCTATGAGGCGCTTCAGCCCGAGAGTCTGGAGGGTGTTTGACCATGCTTCGCTTCTTTGGCCCCAGGTTCTTCAGGGCCCTTTTGTCTGTCTCTCTGGAGAGCTCCTCAGCATGGGAAAACTGCTCACTATGGAGCCTATTTTAATGGCCACCAGCTTTGCTGCTCTTCTGCATTGTCTATAATGCCGCACAGTCCCTTCTATATTGCGCTTACAGGCCATCACGCTTTCCTGGGGTCAATAGCCCTCTCACTATTCCTAATGTGGGGCTGGATCTCCATAGCTGGGACACCACTATTTCACCGGTGACGGGCCGAGCCGCCTTTCATTCAGCCTCACCCAAGGAAGACTTCTAAGAAAATGTTGCCCAAAGCGCCTCTCCGCCTCCCCTCCTGGTTCGTAGCTCTGGCCAGCAGAGGAGGGGGGTGGGACTCTGGCACAGCGCTACAGTATAATGGTGCTGGCAAGCGCAGTCTACTGTCCTGCTCCCTGCCTCCCTCTTGACCGGATCTCGGACTGGAGGGTGTGGGGCTTGAACTTGCTGCCATTGGCAAGTCTGACAGCGGCTGTATGCCACAACTCAGTAAGGGGAAACACTGAAGCGTTACCACCTTACAACTTAACGACGACGACCCCCATCACTATGGAATGCTGTGTGAGGAAGGGAGCTGTCATCACATGACCAGAGCTGAAGGGCCTCAAATCAGTAGCTGTGAGACACGTTATAGAGGAGATGGCTTGGAGTACCTCATGGTCATGTGGCGACCTGTTAGAGACGCCAAAGGCTGTGATGGTTTCACGGGGAAATGAAACACTGGACTTGTATGTGGCCGGAGGCCTAGTCACGGTATTGCCGAGTGGTAACACAAGGGGGAATGTTTGTAGAAGTGTATATACCACGTCGTGACACCACCGTTCCCACACCGTTATCCTATACGGCGGAGTAATAAAACACAGAGACTTGTGTGTCGTACCTCGGGACCTCAGGAACAGTTGAGGCCCGGTAAAACTTTACTTGGAATGAACTTTGCAAAACAGGCAGTTACAGGTATCATTCACTTGCATAAAGTTACAGGCAGAAGCGCAGAGGTTGGGAGGAAACAGAGGAACAATACGGCCCTATAGTCCACGTTATCTATATGTCACCGGTCCTGGACATGAAATACTCCAGAGGAGGTAAAAGGTAGGGGTCTCTCCACATACACTCTGGCAGGCAATTCCTGAAGAAAAGGCTTAGCCTAGATGCACCCTGCAGAACATCCAAGTGGGGGGCACAATCACATACCTCTGTGTGGTGATCCTAATGGCGGACGGCCACACAGGAAAAATAATGCCTGTAGTGTGAACAGGTACCTGGTACGATAGGTTACTCTATACATAATTGTTTGGGGGTTGCTCTCACTTTGGGGGATTTTATGACTCACTTGTTCTCTCATGCGTTTCACATGCGGTAGGGATGTCTCTCCTCCTCCATATTAGACACAAGGCAACCAGAGATGTCTCCCTGTGCCCCTGCGGTTTCTGCAGCGGATCGGGGAAAAGGGAAGATCCTCAGCTCCTCGATAGGGAGTCTCTTCTCCATTTTCTATACAAGGAAGCTAAAGGTGCTTCCCTGCATCACTGTGGGTCCTCCAACAGCATGGGCAGATGGAAGATCATAACCACCACTTCTGCTCTCAGGCACTCACATTTATCACCTCACTTGTACCACATAACACGGTAGAAGAGATACATTGAGCAGCAGAGCTGACAGGCAATGATTTTATGGGAGTTAACCCTTCAGACGCTGCACAAATTAGATATTAGACAGTGAGGGGGATCAATGAGTGGAACAGGTTACCACAGGCGGTGGGGAGTTCTCCTTCAATGGAAGTGTTCAGAGGCTGGACAGACATCTCCCTGGGATGATTTAGTGACTCCTGCACTGAGCAGGGGGTTGGACCCGATGACCCCGGAGGTCCCTTCCACCTCTACCAGTCTAGGATTCTATGTGTCGCCCTTAGGCCATATTTACACGGCTGAGAAAAAAAGTTGAGAGTTTTGTGCTATTGCGCGACACACAGATCTTGGTCTTAGTAATAACCCATTTGTCTTCAATGGGTTAATTTACACAGATGTTTTTTTCTTGCGCTCAGAGGGTGTGAGATGAAAAAACTGAAGTAGGTCCTATTTTTGTGCACTTCTCGCACAAGAATCTAACTTGCAATACGTGGCGTCTCCCACAGCGCCCAGACGGGGTGTCCGTGTGCCGTCCAACACAAGTTGTGCCCGAGACCCTAGGTGCCAATTATTATGATGCTAATAGTTCCCCTGTTAGCGGCCCCAGTAGTAATAGTGAGTGCAATTAAGAACCCGAGGATTGCCATGTTGAAAATATGCTTGGTCGGCGGGTTGGAATTTGCCCGAGACCACGTCGTGGTCTGGAAGAAGACACTATTGCACTCGGTGTGGCCGGCTGTGAAGCAAGGGTGGGCAGCAGCCTCTATGCAAAGTGCACAATAAGGGGCACACTTAGGCCCAATGTAATGAAAGTGACCAGATAGTAGCCACTCTACGTAGGGCATCTGTGCTGCATCAGGGTCAGAGAAGTCCTCTATAGTCACCGCTACCATTTGGATCACAATGGCAAGCCTCCCAACAGTCCCGGATTCTGCAGGACAATCCCAGATTTAGGACGCTGTTTTGCTATCCCAGGTGGCAGGAGGCATATCCTGCCCCCCACCCACCACCATCTGTCCTCCCAACAAGCATTTAACTCACTGGTAGTCCTGGTCTGGAGACAGCAGCTCCTGCATGCAGACACTGGCAGAGAGGTCAGTAGTCGCATGGACCGGGGCAACTAGTGAGTTTAATGCTTGTTGGGTGGTTGGAAGTCCACTATGGGGGGGGGGGGGGGGGTCACTATTAAGACTGGGGCTACTAATGGGAATAGCTATTACTTCTGAGGCCACTGAAGGGAACATTATCACTACTGGGACCACTACGGGGGACACTATTACTACTAGGGCTCCTAAGGGGGACACTATTACTACTAGGGCTCCTAAGGGGGACACCATTACTTGGAGGTAATCACTGAGGGACACTATTACTATGAAGGGGTTACTGAATGGCACTATGATGGGATACAGAGGGCGTTACTTTGTGTCAGAAGGGTGTGGCCTGTAAAAAACTAACCAAAAAACAATTGCCATTATGCACTAAGCCCACCGCTACGGCTGTCCCTCTTTTTGTTCTGAAGTTGGAATATATGTACAACGGGATCTGTGCAGCAAGGTTTGTGAAATGAGGAAGAACCCTCCAGGCTGCAGACTCCGGCCACATTACATGGAGGAAAATACGCTTCTAATTCATAGAGAGTTTTCCAGGTGACTCATTTAATTAGTGGCGTCATTTTTAATTACTGGCACCACACCCTGCGCTGGCACTAGCGGACTCTGGGGCCTGCCCAGAATCATTGCGCCACGTACAATGTTACATTTCCTCGTACCAAATTGTACCCCATAGGTGAATCATGGTGAAAAAAAAAACAAAAAAAACCACGCCATATAAACCGCAGCTTTCACCGTACGCCTTGGATTACTGCAGGTGCAAAACTGCTGCAAAAATTTGACTCCTGAAAGAACAGATACATAGGGGGCAGTATTATAGTAGTTATATTCTTGTACATAGGAGCAGTATTATAGTAGTTATATTCTTGTACATAGGGGCAGTATTATAGTAGTTATATTCTTGTACATAGGGGGCAGTATTATAGTAGTTATATTCTTGTACATAGGGGGCAGTATTATAGTAGTTATATTCTTGTACATAGGGGGCAGTATTATAGTAGTTATATTCTTGTACATAGGGGGCAGTATTATAGTAGTTATATTCTTGTACATAGGGGGCAGTATTATAGTAGTTATATTCTTGTACATAGGAGGCAGTATTATAGTAGTTATATTCTTGTACATAGGAGGCAGTATTATAGTAGTTATATTCTTGTACATGGAGCAGTATTATAGTAGTTATATTCTTGTACATAGCGGGCAGTATTATAGTAGTTATATTCTTGTACATAGGGGGCAGTATTATAGTAGTTATATTCTTGTGCATAGAGGGCAGTATTATAGTAGTTATATTCTTGTACATAGGAGGCAGGATTATAGTAGTTATATTCTTGTACATAGGGGGCAGTATTATAGTAGTTATATTCTTGTACATAGGGGGCAGTATTATAGTAGTTATATTCTTGTACATAGGAGCAGTATTATAGTACTTATATTCTTGTGCATAGAGGGCAGTATTATAGTAGTTATATTCTTGTACATAGGGGGCAGTATTATAGTAGTTATATTCTTGTACATAGGGGGCAGTATTATAGTAGTTATATTCTTGTACATAGGGGGCAGTATTATAGTAGTTATATTCTTGTACATGGGGGACAGTATTATAGTAGTTATATTCTTGTACATAGGGGGGCAGTATTATAGTAGTTATATTCTTGTACATAGAGGGGCAGTATTATAGTAGTTATATTCTTGTACATAGGGGGCAGTATTATAGTAGTTATATTCTTGTACATAGGGGGCAGTATTGTAGTAGTTATATTCTTGTACATAGGGGGCAGTATTGTAGTAGTTATATTCTTGTACATAGGAGGCAGTATTATAGTAGTTATATTCTTGTACATGGGGGGGCAGTATTATAGTAGTTATATTCTTGTACATGGGGGGGCAGTATTATAGTAGTTATATTCTTGTACATAGGGGGGCAGTATTATAGTAGTTATATTCTTGTACATAGGGGGGCAGTATTATAGTAGTTATATTCTTGTACATAGAGGGGCAGTATTATAGTAGTTATATTCTTGTACATGGGGGGGCAGTATTATAGTAGTTATATTCTTGTACATAGGGGGGCAGTATTATAGTAGTTATATTCTTGTACATAGGAGGCAGTATTATAGTAGTTATATTCTTGTACATAGTGGGCAGTATTATAGTAGTTATATTCTTGTACATAAGGGGCAGTATTATAGTAGATTCTTGTACATAGGTGGCAGTATTATAGGATTATATTCTTCAGACTGTAGCACAAGTAGATGTTGCATTCCGCATCTTTGTAATTTATCAGTTACTTTTTATGCCATTTAGCTGTTTCTGCTGTTCGTCATACAGTAACAAGCGGATGACGCGCTGCTGACAGATCTTACTATGACTATTTTTATTCTAATTATGGTTTATATGAATACTCAGGACCTTTGAGCTTATTAACAGCTGATTATATAAAGAGTCTGTTAATAGCTTTGTGCATTAAGCTATTAATGAGCCAGGCTGCAGGGAGTTTTCAAGGGGTTAAACGGCCCCTCATAACTCAATAGAAACTCATTACAATAAATCCCAGATCCATCAGCAGCACTTCGCTGCCAGTTTTTGGAGTAGCCTGATTTTTTCCCCATATTTGTTGCCTATAGAGACATTTTCAGTTCGTTAATGTAATTATGAAAATGACTCCCTTGATAAACATGAACGGGTCAAATTGAAGAGAGATGTTCAATGCAAGCTCCAATAGCAGAGCACCACTCTCAAGCTGCAGTCGTTAGCAGCCATGATCGTGATGTAGCAAGCATCTGCAGGTAGAACGCTCTGCAGACCAGGGCATACTAGCCAAGTTCTTGCTTTACCTTGATGAAGAGCTCAATCTTGGGTTCATCCACCATTGTGCTGCTCAGTGTTCGCAGTCCGTCAGGCCTTGACTCCGATTCTGCAGGTGTGATCCTCGCCTCCGGTTTTCTCGGCTTCTGTAAATTAGGTGACACTCCCTTCCCTATTAAAGCTGCACAAACCACATTCTTCCATATCACACGTCATTGAGAGATGCTCTTCCTGACGCTTCATGTTGAAGTGCACATATGACCCTCCTGATCACTCATTCCAGCCATACATCATCCGCTGAGCACCCAAATACCGGTCATCCTGGAGCACATTCCTACCCCGAAACCAGCTCGGAGCAGAGTCATCGGCTAGATCAGAGGAACCTGCGGATCGGTGTGCACATTGTGTGCCAGCTGTTAGCGGCCCAGAACAATTCAGGTCAGAACCATGGGAGGAGTGCAGAAATTGGGGATTTTTGGACATTGATCCTCTGCTCTGCATGCAGGGGAGCCCCAAGCCTTTATGCTGCCTGAAGTGAAGTGTGACATGGGGACCTTCCTTGCCAAAAAACACATTCATTTGATTGAAAGATACACAAGATACCCAATATGTATATGGTCCATTGAGACTTGTCTGAAGTAATAAGTGCTCCCAGTAGTAATAGTGACCCCATAATGGCTCCAGTAGTAATAGTGGCCCCAGTAGTAATAGTGACCCCCATAATGGCCCCAGTAGTATTAGTGATCCCCATAATGGCCCCAGTAGTAATAGTGATCCCCATAATGGCCCCAGTAGTAATAGTGACCCCCATAATGGCCCCAGTAGTAATAGTGATCCCCGTAATGGCCCCAGTAGTAATAGTGACCCCCATAATGGCCCCAGTAGTATTAGTGACCCCCATAATGGTCCCAGTAGTAATAGTGACCCCCATAATGGCCCCAGTAGTAATAGTGACCCCCATAATGGTCCCAGTAGTAATAGCGACCCCCATAATGGCCCCAGTAGGAATAGTGACCCCCATAATGGCCCCAGCAGGAATAGTGACCCTCAGTGGTCTCAGTGTTAATAGTACCCTATTAGTAGTCCCAATATTAATAGTCATCCCCATAATGGCCCCAGTAGTAATACTGATAGTCAATCAAGCTATGCCATAGGTATGTCTTGATAGACAGCCTTTCAGAACATGGTACAATGCAATATGGTATTGCATTATACTGCATGAGCGATCAAGCGATCACAAGTGGAAGTGCCCTAAGGGGACAGAAAAAATAAGTTATTGGAAGAAATAAAAAGTAATAAAAACTTTTTTTTTTAAAACGCCCTTTTATTAAAAAAAAACAAACAAAAAAACCACACTTTCCCATATTTAGAATAAGAAAAATCTAAATAAAAAACCCCAAAGCATATTTGCTGCTGCCGCATCCGTAAAAGTCTGATTTATCAAAGGAACACATAATTTATTGCGCATGGCGGTTGTAGTCAGGAAAAAAAATACACAAGGCCAAAATTGCACTTTTTTGGTCACCCTGTCTCCGAGAAAAAAAATGTAATAAAAGGCGATCAAAAAGCCCGAATGGAGCGGCAGGCGTTCTACTTCCCCCTTATAAATGTGTTTGGTGACCAGGGCTATGGGGTGCATTTTGTATTTTTAAAGGCAGTGGTGTGCTGCCAATAAAGGCCGACTACGCAGCCGCTACGGGGTCTGCAGGGCGGGGGGGGGGGGGGGGGGGGGGGGCTGAGTGCTGTGCTCCCCCTGTTCTATTTGTGGAACTTGTTTGCTTTGCCCTGAACCTCCGGCCGACAGTAAAACTGTGATTACATGGTCAGACTGTCACTGGCCGGCGTTCTCCCCGCATCATCCAACGCCTTCCTTCCTGCTGTCAGTGGACAGGTTGCAGGAGACTGGGGGAGGATTTGGGACTAATCCTCTCCATCGTACTTCATGCTACACTTTTGAAGGCCACAAACCTCGCGCCCCCAATGCAGCCTAGGTGTGAATGGCATTGTGTGCGGTCCTGAGATGTCCTACCATCACTCCCACCTACGGTAACCCCCCTTCAGGTGCCTCGTCATCCGTCACAAACAATATTATTACATATCTATACGGAACATTTCTTTCAATTCCATTTCACGTGTCGTAATTTACCAACTGCTTCCGCCATAAGAACACTTCACCACAACCCCCGCACTACAGCCCACGTTTGTCCATCACAGTCCCTATAGTGTGCGCACACTCCCAAGTCGGAGACTAGTCTTATATGTCTAGAGGCTGTTGGCGTCTTCCAGTACGGAATCCCATGCGGGTAAGGAGTCTCCTCTCCTCCCAGGTGGCCTGTCATCTTTCATTCTAACTGCTCTCCATAAGGCCTTACATGAAGTAGGGACTCGTCGCTCCCTCCTCTAACTGCACCACCCCACACCCTGCTGCACCACAGCCCTCTGAGCTGTGGCGCAGCGCCTTTTCTTTGTGACTCACAGGTGTCTGGAGGGTGGGGCTTACCTTATACTGTTCACTATAATGGGGTTGTCTCTTGTAACTGCTGATGAGGTAGTTGCATCACTACTGATGTCACTGAGGAGGCGGAGCCTCCTCCCAGTGCCTGCAGCAGTTGTCCCCACATGCAGGGAAGTGGGGCTTCCACCTCAGCGCTGTGAGTGCTGGCGTTCTGGTGCTTGCAGCATCTATCTCGTATCCTTGTCCCTCTTCCATCTGCATCACTAGCAGGAGTGGGCGGGGCTTACCCGCAGTGTAAGTAGGGAGCAGGGCACCGCTCACCCCTCTCACAGGTTTCTGTTTAAGAGGTCAAGTGAGTGCAGATGGCTCAGCAGAAGCAGTAAAATGTATGACCACCCTAGTCGTAGCGAACAGATGTGCCTGAGCCAGCTCAAGCCCCAGTGTAGAAGGCAGCGGGAAATAGCAGTCTACCAACAAGGTAGAGAAGGGCGATATGTTGTGCCATCTGGATTTCCCATAAGCCATTTGCACAATCTCAAGACCCACAGGGAGTGGCGAGAACTTTGTACCAGTTAAAGTTGATTTTCTGGAATAAAATAGCGTGGGATTGACGTTTATTCCTCTCCGCAGCGACCCTACACTAGGGCAGCATCAGAGAGGACTTCGGGACTCATCCCCACCACAAGCAGGAGTGGCCCCTGCCGGTACACTGTACGTTGAATGTCTGAGGCCCATCTTAGGTCCCGTCCCTTTCCTGACAGGATGCCCACTGCGTCCCAGGACCCCGTAAAATCCTGACCTGAACTCAGAGTATTACAGATTCCTACGCTGCTCTACGTTTGGCTTAGTAGACCATCCGTTGGGCCAGGAAACTACAGAATAAATGAGCCCTTAAAGGGGTTGTCCCGAGGCAGCAAGTGGGTCTATACACTTCTGCATGGCCATATTAATGCACTTTGTAATGTACATTGTGCATTAATTATGAGCCATACAGAAGTTATAAAAAGTTTTATACTTACCTGCTCCGTTGCTGGCGTCCTCGTCTCCATGGTGCCGACTAATTTTCGCCCTCCGATGGCCAAATTAGCCGCGCTTGCGCAGTCCGGGTCTTCTCCTCTTCTCTATGGGGCTCCGTGTAGCTCCGCCCCGTCACGTGCCGATTCCAGCCAATCAGGAGGCTGGAATCGGCAATGGACCGCACAGAAGCCCTGCGGTCCATGAAGACAGAGGATCCCGGCGGCCATCTTCAGCAGGTGAGTATGAAGACGCCGGACCGCCGGGATTCAGGTAAGCGCTGTGCGGGTGGGTTTTTTAACCCCTGCATCGGGGTTGTCTCGCGCCGAACGGGGGGGGGGGGTTTAAAAAAAAAAAAAACCCGTTTCGGCGCGGGACATCTCCTTTAAGACGCGCATATGAAACTGACCTATGTGATAACTGCAGCAGCACCATCTACTGGCCGTTCTGAGGCACAGCAAGGTAAATACTTGTAGACCCGCCATCATGTTACACAAGCTATTTCTGCATCAAATCTCTCACAAATCCTTGAGATCCGCTGTTGATTGGCCTCAGAAGAGGGAAACATAAAAAGTCAATGTTTTTGGGACCCTTTACATGGAATAGAATTAAGCCACAGGATGCAGCCAAATCCGCAGCGGGGGGGAACTCCACACCAAAATCTGCAGGTCTACTGATATGGATGCAGGATCGCAGGCAGGTTTTAAGGAATTTTCAAATCTGCAGGCAGCGTGCAGGTCTTGATGCGTAATTTACTGCGGCTTGCAATGCGTCATGCATCCTATTCCGTGAAAGGACCTCTGCAGTCCACAGTTGTGACTTTGCTGGGGATTCACAGGTAATCCACAAGAATACATGATTTCCAGATCTTATTGGAAATTTTGACCTCAACAGTGATGAAAATGATCATCAGGTCCACAAACACTCGGCGGCAGCAATCGGCATGCCAAGGATCTCAAAATCTGCAACGAGGGTCAGTTTCCACATGAAAAAAAAGAAACCGACAGCGTGTGACCGCGCCTTGTGGTCTGTATTCTGCCTCAGACTGCAGCATTTACATCCCTGTGTGAATTTACCCCTATACTCCAATCACATCCAGAGCTGCGTTAGGAGGGGATTACCTCTTCGCATACTGAAAACCAACCCTGGCAGTCTTGTTTACACAGCTGAAGATCTGTTACAATGTATCAGTGTAGGAAATCATCTGTGAACTAAACAAAACCGCAGCACAAATCTCTCCGGTCCTGGACCTGAGGATGATAGTTCTGCCCCTCACCCAAACACTGAGACTTAGGACAGGGAGAGAGACAGGAGGATCACAGATCTGCTCTGCTGCCGCTGGTCTCCCCTCCCTCGCTGTTCTGCACACACTGACTGAAATGAAAGCTGTAAATTCAGTATTACCAACCCCACTTCAAACAGTTGTAGCTCCAGTTCTATAGGGGCTATCAAAATGCTTTTGGTGTGGTTGAAAAGCACGGACAATAGATTTAATATTACATCAAAAGCATGTTGATCGCCCTTATAGAACCGGAGCTGCAGCCAATTAAAGTAGAATAAGCTGTTTGCAAAACTGAATTGCCCCATTTACTGCAGAATGAACAGCGCATTCAGAACGGCTGGGGGTTCATTTTAGGGCAGTGACCCCTGGGCACTTTTAAAGGGTCCCCGACGAGCCTAAAGATCAGCATCCACTTTTTTCTTACCTTATCACGCTGGTTTCATATCTATATCCCTTATCTATGTCTCATTCACTGAGGAAGGGGAGACGACACGACATAAAGTGCACGGATTTGGTCATTTAATTTGCAGTTTTTGAAAAAAAAAAAGGGAAGAACAAACTAAACCAAAAAACACAAAATAAAGCATCTGTACAACATACATAACCCATTTTTTTTTTTGGCAGTGCAGTTCCTAAAAATGGCCACAAGGGTATCTGCTGAGCGCCCTCCGCAGCGACGCTATGTACAGAGGTTGGCACATTTATATTGCACAAAGACGGGGAAAAAAGGGATGTCAGCACAAAAAAAACCAGCAAAATGTAAAGAAACTAAAACGGAGTGGTAATAATGCCCACAGAGCAGAGCACCACGTCTGCTGCCAGTGTCCTGAAAATGAAAGGGCCTCGAGGACGGTGGAGCCCCCTGTCTGCAGCATGACGTATATACATTCCTAAAACATCGTGAAGAGAATCCTCTGCTGTAGCCAGTCACTGGCCGCAGCAGATGCCAGGTTCTTGGGGCCCCGCGTCTTTGCCCCCATCATTGCTATTGCCCCAGCGGTGTTCATTTGTAAGCTGTTATGGAGTCTGCTCTCTCTGTCCATTTCAGAGCAGCGCCCCCTATGCATGGACAGTGGTATGCGCAGTATCCAGGTCCGTGTTGAGCCTTCCACACAACTTCCCCGGGCTCGATGCAGGGGATATTGTAAAAATGAGGCAGTGGTCTCCAGCGTATTGGGTGTTACTTCCATGTAGTGCAGAATGAAGACGTCTTCTCAGCAGAGCGTGTCTGTATTGAAAGACAACTGAGCCTGCGGGACAAGAAGAAGAACGGCAGATCAGAACGCGGTCTGTATCCGGATTAACACCACAATAGCGTTACGCTCAGTGCGGACACCAAATAGTGCAAGAAACGGTGAACTGCGGCTGCAAAGATCTTATTCTCACCCTTTCCTCCTCAAAGCTGATCAGGCCCTCGTCGTCCGTCTCTAGATCTTCTGGTTCCTCCACCACGAGGGCCCGGAGTTCGGTGGGGGTGGTCCGGGGTCGCAGGAGGCTCAGCACTCGCTCCATAGGGGATGGGACGGTGTTGCTGTGGTTTGCCTCTTGCTGCTCCAGATTATCGCTCTGTTTCTTAGCAAAGTTGACAAATACCTGCAGAGGTAAAGGGATGGATGCAAAATATTTACATGGGACTGACAAGAAGCTGGAGCTGGAGCTTCTGTTCTGATCACTTGGAGAGTTCCAAGTACTTAGCGCAGCGCTGCTTAAAGGGGTTTTCCAGTGAAATACCATTGATGACCCATCATCAGGATAGGTCGTCCATAGTTCATCGGCTGAGGTCCGTCGCTTGGGCTTACGCTCCGAACTCTGTGTATTTGGAGCAGAAGTCTCCGCACCGACCTTCCATGTAGTGGCCGGCACTTGTAACTGCAGGCACGGCTCCCACTGATTTCGATGAGAGCCGTGCCTTTAGTTACAAGCGCCAGCCACAACAAGGAGGTCGGCACTTAGGCTTCTGCTCCAACCTCTGTGTTATTGTAGCGCTGACAACTTACGCCTGCTCAGCTGATCGGTCGGGGTCTCGAGCGACGGACCCCGCCGATCAACTATGGATGACCTATCCTCAGGATATTTCCCTGAAAAACCCCTTTAAATAGAACTCACTGAAGGTAATGGAAGGTAGGCTCTGCTACACTTTTTCTGTAGATACCATGCGCTTCAATGAGAGCTACGGAAGCAGCGCTGCACTAAGCACTCGTCCGTCCGTACGCTCCGGCCCGGTGGACGGCGGCCACAGCAGCAGTTTCCCATCTCTGCTATGAAAAACAGGGATGGGAGAACCCCTTTAAGGTCTTTCTGCATAGAATCAATGAGATTGGCGCTCATTTACCTGGTCGATTCAAACCTATAGGGGAGGGTGAACCATTGTTCATCCACCACACACTTTCACAACTGAGCCAATCTCCCGTTCACACACGATGTGCTGCCGACAACAAGCATTCTGGCAACTGCAAAAAAGTTGCATTCAGCCGGCAAACAAGAATTTACTCATTTATTGGCTTCACACAGTCCGATGGTCGGGCAGCTGATAACCGGGACGTACAGAAAGGTCCTTTGTGTGGACAGGTTTGATCAGGTTGGAGATCAGCAGTGCCATAGGTGCCCGGCAGCCCCTCATGTTCCGCAAACACCACTGAAATAATATGCTGGGCTGCTTGTGCGGGCTTAGGCTGCCAGAACTTGGCTGCAGGGAACGCTTGTGATTTACTGCCAATGGCTGGACTGTACCTCGACTTGAAACTTCCTAGCACTGTTAAGCAACAGCATTTAGGTTGCTGTCACACAAGCGCTAGTGACAGCCGCCAGCACTTGCGTTTTCTCGATATGCTGGGTTGAATCTGTAAGCGCAGGTGCACCCTGGTAATTAGCACAAATACATGACTGTTAATGGCTTGTAATAGCGCTAATTGTTGGGCTGTACCTGTGCTTGGGAGGTGCAGCCCAGCAGTTGTCGGGAAAGCATAAGCAGTAGTGTTACCCGCTATCGCTCGTGTAATAGCGCTCTTAGTGATTGTTGATAACATTCACGATTTACCATTAATTGGAAGCTGGAAGTCCCGGCGCAGCCCAGCCATTAATGGTACATTGCTGGTGTTGGGACTCTTTTAGAAGGGACGATCCATCGAGAATTTTAATGATCAGTCCATGTAATAGCGCCCTTAACGAAGATAGGGGCAACGATTGCTTAGCTAATTGTTATCCTAGGTCTGCCTATGGGCAGCTGAATGCACCAAGAATCAAAGAGATAGTAATAGAGGAAGATAGAGGGTGAGGCGCACATATCGCCATGGTCTCACTTACATTGTCCAGCGTGGTCTGGCTGACGGAGTAGTCCTCTATCCCGAGCACATCCACCACCTGCTCCATCTTACTGAAGACTTGGGCGAGAGAGACCAGTTCAGACTTCAGTTGGTACTGGACCTTAGTGTGGTGTCTCTCCTACAGGAGACATATATGTTGTAAATAACATGTCTACATCATGATAAATCACTCAGACACACGAATGGCATTGACTTCAGTCAGTAAATTTACAGACGACATCAAATTACTGGATGCTTGTAAATGACAATCAAATAGGAGATAAGCGTCATTGTGTGTTTACTGCACCCGCTGATCACCATCCCTCTATGCAAATAATGCAGACACATAAAGGCCGGCTCTATTAACGTCTGGTCTGAGGTGGGACGGCTCTAGATATTAATGTCTGGTCTGAGGTGGGACGGCTCCAGATATTAACGTCTGGTCTGAGGTGGGACGGCTCCAGATATTAACGTCTGGTCTGAGGTTGGACGGCTCCAGATATTAAGGTCTGGTCTGAGGTGGGACGGCTCTAGATATTAACGTCTGGTCTGAGGTGGGACGGCTCTAGATATTAACGTCTGGTCTGAGGTGGGACGGCTCTAGATATTAACGTCTGGTCTGAGGTGGGACGGCTCTAGATATTAATGTCTGGTCTGAGGTGGGACGGCTCCAGATATTAAGGCCTGGTCTGAGGTGGGACAGCTCTAGATATTAAGGTCTGGTCTGAGGTTGGACGGCTCTAGATATTAACGTCTGGTCTGAGGTGGGACGGCTCTAGATATTAACGTCTGGTCTGAGGTGGGACGGCTCTAGATATTAACGTCTGGTCTGAGGTGGGACGGCTCTAGATATTAACGTCTGGTCTCAGGTGGGACGACCATTATACTCACCTTGAGAATAGCTTCTGGGAAGTTCCTGTTGAAGAACCGTACGACTTCCTTAACATTAACGCTGGATTTCATCCTCACTGTAATCATGTATCCGTCTCCAAATCTGCGTAACACATATGGGCGGACATATTATTGCACGGTAGTACCATTGCACTCAAAAGGCACTGAATGATTTGGTGAAAGGGGACTCATGTACAGACTTGGCCCCCGGGGTTCAGGATCTTTAGGAGATACCTCCTCCTCCTTAAAGGGAGCGAAGTCCCAACCCTGCCCTCGGCTTGTGTTACCTCTCTCCAATAAGTATCTGCTTACCGGTTTTTCAGATGCTGGATGCTGCCGAGGCATTTGAGGCGCCCGTTGACCATAATTGCCAGTCGGGTACAGAGAGCTTCACATTCTTCCATGCTGGGAAATACAGAAGGTCGAGTTATTTAACTAGAAGTCAGCTGATGGCCGCGTTCACCTTTACCGCCAGCGTCCTTATGGCTCCAGAGCATCGAACATGAGCGATGAAGACAGGATGTAGTTTATGGAGTCCAGGAGCCTCAAAATAGAAGCCCTGTGGTTACAGACCAGGCTGCATTCTGATCGGTTTCACTACTGGAATGGGTGGTTTTTAAGAAGGGACGTACATACAACAACCGAGGCGTATCGGCGACGACTACCTTAAGCAAATCTGTGTCAAAATCCACATGTAACAAGGATTTCACCCCCGCATTTGAAGAAGTGAAATCTACACTGAAAATACTCCAGTATAAATTTGGGGTCAAAAACCGTTCCAGAATCCGAGCCGAGATCCGTGGATTATGTGAGGATTATGATGCGGATCCACACCGAAATCCACAGAGAGAAAGCTGCCAAATGTGAATGCAGCCTAAATGCCAAAACAATGCAAAACCATAAAAACATCCTCACATAGAAAAAGAAAGGGGGTCACTGCTAGATATGTGAGAACAGAGTAAGATGCGCCAAATGTAATGAGAGGCACAAAATTGGCAAGCTCCGTGCAAAAAGCAGAAAAGTCACAGATTTTTGCACAAGTGGGACTTCCAGAATTTTGGTGTAAACGTGTTTGTAAATTTTCCCCAAGGTGAATTGAGAACAACATACTTCTTAAGAAAATCTGCCGGTAACAAGTGGATCTTGGTGCAGATTTTGACACGGCCTGCAAACGTTCATTTGAAGAGGTGAAATCTACAGTGACAATCCACATATCACAGCAGACCTTGGTGTGGATTTGGATTAAATTCTGCACCAAGATCCATGTGGTTCACATGGGCTTTAACTGTCAGATCTACATGAGATTCTGCCAAAGTGGATCTGATTATTTAACCTGCGGCAGACCTCCGAGGCCGATGTGGTTCACACACACTGATTTAGCGGCTGTCAATAAGGGATATCCATGTGTGGAAACGATCACTCAGCACCGTCAAAAGGCAACATCTGCATACGAAATTCTGCTGTGGAAAAATCATGTTTCCACATCAGAAGTGACGTTGCTTCTTGATGCAGAAACGCTCGTTTCTGTCAGAAGTCCGCATACAGATTTTGTCCATTGACAGGGCATCAGTGTGCGAATCTGGGCCAAGAACCGCAGCAGAATGACGCCTTTTTTAAAGGCGGAAGTTGCTGCGGAAAATCCTCCCTGTGAACAAATCCTGAAGGTGGTTTCAGATGAGGCAGAGAATTCCACCAGACATCTACACCCAAATCTGTATGACTGACAAGCAAAATCTATGCAAACCTGCCTCAGAATCCATATGTAAGACATGCAGATCTTGTGGTGGATTTTGCAGCGGTGGATGCCTCCACCTTGTGTGAGAAGGATTTTGAGGGAGATTTGAAACAGATACACACCAAAATTCATAGCGAAAAATCCAATATGTGAGACTGTAGTGTAAAAAGGCAAAATAACACCCTAGAAAACAACAAGACAAACTCTTATCACCCGGGGGCGACATGTGGAAGAGCGCCACCTCTCCGGCCCTGGAGGGATCGTCTTCCTGCAGACGCCATCACATTTTCTATTTTAACGTTTTGTAAAAGCCCAATAAATGTCGTGGGGCGGTGCCCCAGAGCCGGGGGATGTTCTGGCTGCTAGTGGTAATATTGGGCACCCCTATATAACATGACGCCCTCTGTACCTGTGTGACGTCAGCACCAGGGAGCGCCCCGTTTTTATGATATCCAGGATTAGGTTCCAAAGGAAACGCCGAGCTTTGGGGTCCATTCCTGTTGTGGGTTCATCCTAGAAAACACAAATCGGACATCCTGACTTTGGCGCGCTCACACGGGCGGATGCAGTTTCGTTCCGTGAGATAAGCAGTATTTTCGCGGACCGGAACAGCTGCTATTTACTGAGCATTTGGTTCTTGCTGCATTTTTTTGCGGGTGTGAGGACTGCTTTTATCACACACACAAAGATCTAATCCATGAAGGACCGACGGGTTCCTCCTCCTGCTCGGGCTCCTCCTGCTTTGAATGAAGAGCTCTTATTCACAGGGTTTTTACAAACAATTGTTTTTTTTGTCTTTTTAAATCAGAATTCATGAAGTAGCCCTGAGGGTAAGCTTCAGAGCGTTGGGGGCATCAGGAGACGGTATGGAGTCATGAGCATCAGAAGCCATACGTCGCCTACTGGAACTATATATATGTTCGGCCCCCATCTACTCAGCAGACTGTTTAATCTACCAAGATTTACACAGACTCCAATTTCCACCTCTCATTTATATAGGCAAATGGACAATACAATTGTGAACTAGGTTTATGTGTTCTTTACTGACCATTGTGAACCATCTATACGCAATGTGTGATGTGGCTTGTTGGCCGGTTCACAGACTACCAATCACGTATTGCACGACCCCACATACCTGATATTAGTGGGAGATGCAAGATCCCTTTTTACCTTAATCCCACCTTTATACAATTATCTTCTATATCACTATTAGTATCATGTAGTTACTGACGCATTTTACCTGACATCTTTATAAAGCTCAGTAGTCGTCTGGGAAGGGGGGGGGACATGACAATAGTTTTTAAGTACGTGTTGCTATATATTCAGGTGTTTAATGAAGTTCGTTATACCGCAGTAATTCTCCTTTGTCTACATTGATTTGGAGGTTTTTATATACACACTTTCTACTCTTTATCATCTACTGTCCATACTACAAGTGTATAAAATGCGTGCGTAATACGGATGGCAGATACGCCACGTGAGTTATCCCGTTTGGTCATAACCCAGCGCTACAGTCACACAACGATCTATAGTGCTTTATACACCATCACTCACCAGGAAGATGAAGGAGGGGTAGCCGATTAGAGCGATCGCCGTGGACAGCTTCCTCTTGTTGCCGCCGCTATATGTCCCGGCTGGTTTGTCCGCATATTGAGTTAGTTCCAGTTTCTCCAGTGCCCATTTTACCACCTGGCATGGAAGAACAACATGTTTTATGGAGGTGCCAAGTGTTTGTCCTGATCAGTGTACAGATGTGTAGGATGTAACTCACCCTCTCCTCATCTTTCCATGGGATCCCCCTGAGACGGGTGTAGAGCTCTAGGTGTTCCTGGGCTGTCAGTTCATCAAACAATGCATCGAACTGTGGACAGTACCCAATGCTCTGCTGGACCTGAAGAAGCTCCTTCAAAACGCTGCCATGCAAGGAGGAGAATGCACCATTGTGGTTTAGAGCACTGGTAATGATCATATAGTGACTGCAGCGATAATGGCCATCTGCGTACCTGTGACCGTTGATGAAAGCTTCTCCACCTGTGGTGCTCTCATCCCCGGTGAGCATCTTGAAGGTGGTGGTCTTCCCAGCTCCATTTACTCCAAGAAGTCCAAAACATTCACCAGGCTGGACGCCAACACAGAGACGGTCGACTGCTAGAATACGCCCCATCTTACGGGATTTATACACCTGGAGTAGAAATTATTTGTTATAGTGGAGTCTGGAAACAAACAGACACAGAAATCCTAAAAATCTGTGTCGGCATATCCTGCCAAGTAAGTGTTTTTCTTATTTGAGGCACGGAGTGTATCGAGTATATGTACACCCTGCTCAGTACTGTACCCGGTATCGCAGGATTGAACATTTCCTAACAGTACATTGTGTTCTAAGAATGAATTACGGTTTTTCAGCTGCTTTGCTTTATTTATCTTGTACTAATCTTGGTTTACCCCAGGTTTTATACTCCAATCACATCCAGAGCTGCATTCAGAATCTTACTGGTTTACCGTCAACTCTCGACAGCCTCACAACACATTGGCAGACGGCTTTTTACACAGGCTGATTATTGGGCATGAACGTTCAATGGCTCGAAAATACGCCGTCTGAATGTGATGCTGATCAAGCAAATGTTCATTTGTTGGGTGATCAGATTTGGTATGTGGCACAAGAAAAGTCATCACTGTCAGTAGCAAAACTCCGCGTGTAAATGGGATGTGCTGCTGACAATTATGAAACTTTATGGGGATGAATGATCATATGAACAATCGTTCATCCCTTAACCCCTTTACTGGCACACCCGGAAAATCTCCGGGGCTTGCTGCACTGACCATGCAGTTAAACCCCAGAAGATTTCCGTGGAAAGCTCTAGTGCTGAAATGCTGGCCAGGACACACAGTTATTGTACCACTGTACACGTTTGCCACTTCGAATTACCTCAGGAAAATCTCCGGGGCTTGCTGCGCTGACGTGGTAATAATAAACCTACCACTGAAGGGGTTAAGAGTCTGAATCAGCCCATGTAAGGCCTGGTAGACGAGCGCCGATCTAGCTGATCAGCACTACTCATTGCCAGTAGATCTAATGTCAAAGAACCCTAAAAGGTCCTTGTAGAATGGTTGAATTCTCAGGCCGATCTAACAAGTGACCGAATGATCACTAGTACGATTGTACGATATGCTGGCTGTACATCTCCCTATTCACATGGCAAGACGTACCAGCAGTCAGCGAGCATTGTAACGTTTGATGAAACTGACCGATCAGCTGGCAGATCGCGGTCGCTTGTTCACTGGCTGATCATTGGTCCTTTTACATGGTCTGATAGTCATTCAGAAGAATGTTCATGTCGGATGTAATCAGGCCGTGTGAAAGGACCTTTAGACTATTCTGTTTTACTCAGGTCTTAAGTAAAGAGCGCCCCAATTTATTTTAACAAAACTGGCGTATCTTTAGTAAGTCTGTGTGCCATAATGTGAAGTACACGCCAGCTACTGTATGACCTTGTGCAAATTCCACTAAAATTTGCGCCAGTTCCTGGCATAAATTACAGTAAATCTTATGGGCCATGTTGCTAAGTATTGCTCACCTTTAGAAAAGTAACAAGCAGGACGCAAAAAGGTCAAAAAGTTGCAAATTTTTGCACAAGTCCTACTTATGCAAAAGTGTGTGACTTTTTACCACCAGAGTTGTTGCGCAAATTGTTGAATATATCCCCCCATTGCACCCCCTGCTGGTCACATAGCATATTCTCATGCACAGTGGGCAATGGAATATACACTAGAGGCAGATGGCGGAATAATAAGGATGCTGATGGATGGACTTTTGAAGGCAGCTTTGGATGTGACTGGAGTATGACGCATCACCATACAGGGCATTATACAGGGTGCATATAGGTTACCTTAGTCATGTTCTCTATCTTTAACATGTCATTATCCGCTCCTCCACGTAAAACTCTGTGCCGCTCATTTGCCACGTCTATATCATCGTCCTCGATGGGTTTACTAGAAATGGGGAGACGCCTGCGAGGAAAAATAGGACATTTAATAGGACATAATGATCTTCCCTGTCTGACTGCAATGCTAAGGATCAATTGAGTCCACCCTGACAGTTGCATCGTTAGTACCGCTGTATAGGGGTTCTGTATGGTATGAGGCATCACACACGATTGCTACAGAGCAGATAGGATGGACTCAGATGCCGCTTATCTCCATCTGATTGCATTACCCGAGCAGTGAGGCCCATAGACTCTCGCTGTATGTTAGCAGGGCTCAGATGTATCCAGTGATATACATGGCACTACAGACACACCATGAGGATTCTGTCGCAGCATTATGCAGTTTTCAGGGTAAGTTCAGACAAACAAGTTATGTGAATTGATGTGGTTTTGGGCCAGTCAGGGGATCTGACGCTGTGCTGAAACGCCGATACAGATGATGACAGTTCTATGTAGATTAGCTGAGGCAGGCTTGTGGTCAAGCCATGGAGATGACCTTCATACTGCACCATCGTCATGAACGCTTGCAGTGGCGAGACTCTAGAGCGAAGTGAATGATAATGATGACCGCTGAGTGAGGATCTGGAGGCGACATGGCATTCATGCTGATCCTTCCAACACCTTGGAGCTCCACACAGCTCGTCACTGTGGAGTCCGGGTTTACAGTGCCATCAGCAGCAACAGACAATCACCTTTTTATAAATGGAGGAGGGAATTGAGGGGAGACTGATCACATGTGCAGGTGACTCAGAGCTAGGAGGATTAGCTAACACTAGGGAAGAGAGAGGGAGGATTCAAAAAGATCTAGAAAGCTTGCACAGTGGGCAGCGACTAACAGAATGGTATTTAAGAAGGAGAAATGCAAAGTCCTACATCTGGGCAAGAAAAATGAAAAAAGCACATACAGAATGGGAGAAATTGGGCTAAGCAGCAGCACATGTAAAAAAGACTTAGTATACTAATAGGTCATAGACTGAACATGAGTCAACAATGTGATGCAGCAGCCAAAAAGGCAAACACAATTCTGGGATGTATTAAGAGAAGCATAGAGTCTAGATCATGTGAGGTCATTATCCCTCTCTACTCTTCCTTAGTCAGACCTCATCTGGAATACTGGGTCCAGTTCTTGGCACCACAATTTAAAAAAGACATTGACAAACTGGAGCAAGTTCAGAGAAGAGTTACCAGGATGGTGAGCGGTCTGCAAATCATGTCCTATGAGGAACGGTTAAAGGATCTGGGAATGTTTAGCTTGCAGAAGAGAAGGCTGAGAGGAGCCTTAACAGCGGTCCACAAATATCTGAAGGGCTGTCACAGTGCAGAGGGATCAGCCCTATTCACACAAGGAAAGACTAGAAGCAATTGGATGAAACTGAAAGGGAGGAGACAGATTAGATATTAGACAGTGAGGGAGATCAATGAGTGGAACAGGTTGCCACGGGAGGTGGGGAGTTCTCTTTCAATGGAAGTGTTCAAACAAAGGCTGGACAGACATCTGTCTGGGATGATTTAGTGATCCTGCACTGAGCGGGAGGGGGGGGGGGGGGTCAGACCTGATGACCCTGTAGGTCCCTTCCAACTCTACCACTTTGACCTCTAGAACACATCAAGGGCATACATAGTGATGGCACATAGCTTCAGGGTGTACCCAGTGCCATTTTTCAATGGGATAGGATGTCAAGGTAATAATAATCTTTATTTATATAGTGCCAACATATTCCGCAGCGCTTACAAGGAAAACAAACAAAACCCCGGTTCCATGTAGAGACAGTAGGGGTGCGGGGCTCCAAAGAGCTTACATACTACAGATAATGACGGATACAGAAGGTAAAGGGGCTGGAGATGTGCACTGTATGGCGAGGTGGAGAGTGAGGGATGCTATACACAGAGACAATAGTCAAGCCATATAGTGCCTGAATCGGTGTGACTGCAGAGGGTGGCTGATGCCAGCTAGCAGGAAATACAGTCAGTCGGACAGGGATCATGTTATAAAGGGGGTACAGAGGGGTTTGGTTTAGGGGATATGAAAAGCCTCCCTGAAGAGGTGCGTTTTTAGAGCACACCTGAAATTTTGTGTGTTGGGGATTGCCCAGATAGTTTGGGGTAGCGCGTTCTAGAGGCCTGGTGCTGCTCTGGAGAAGTCTTGGGAGGCGGGAATGAGAGGTGATTCCTTATAGAGGAGAGGAAACAAGGAGGATCCACGGTGCGCTGAATAAGACTATATCTACAGCAAAGGAGTAGTAGAAAGGTTATCTTTATTGGCAACGAGTTTTGGCATAGGATTAATGGCTTCATCTGGCTACAGCAATGTCAAACATCTACAAAACTGATATGGATTCAAAATAGTGTGGGGATCGGGGTGGTGTGACCTCACAAGTCATTCTGAAGCTTTGTCCAATCCTTTTATTAACTTCTATATGGATTTTAGATTGATCTTAATTAATTTATGACTATTCTCTTTTAATGGTTTATTAATTGATCGTAACTGTTCATTTATAATTAATCTAATTATTTTATTTGTATTATTTATTTGGCTGATTGACTGCCTTATCACCGATCAATTCTTGCCACATATGGATATATTCTTGTGCTATTGATCCGTCTATTATTATTATATACTACTGTTCTGCCAGTAGAGGGCGTGACTCGCAGCATCACACACTCTTACAATTGATTGTTTCACTATCTCCTCCCCGATCACTTCATTTATAAACTAGTGGGCGGGACTTGTGAGGTCATATGTTCCTTGTGGTTTGTTTTTTGATCAATATACTAGATTGCGGTCAGACGAGGGCATTAACCCTACGCAAAATGCATTGTCCAATAAAAATATCCTTTCTTCTACCCCTTTGTCGTGGATGTCGTCTCTCAGCGCGCCGCAGGGCCTCCTTGTTTCCCCTCCTCTACATTGTCCTCGGGGATCGCAGCATCGCACCGACAGAGGTGGCAGCTGCTGATAGGCTTATTGTACCGCCTGCACAACATCATCAGGTGAGTCTCGTCTTCCTTGTCACCTTTCTGCTAAGAGGCTCTCTACCCACTGGAGGCGCTCATCCTCCTTCGAGGTGACTCCATGGCCAGCAGGATCCTCAGATCTCTCTCCAGTCAAGAGTCTGTGGGATTGGATCTGGAGTGATCGCTCTCCGCAGCTTCATAATGAAGTAGACTGCGGTAAATACCACATGGCCAACAGCACCAGGACAGTATCCCAGCACTCGCTGAATCCATTACTGTACAGCCCAGCATGGTGGTCCCACTACTTCCTGCTCATCCTGGTGATCGCGCTGCAGGAGACGTGGAATTATTGGACAATTACGTTCTGAACAATCCATTTTAATTTCAGTGTTGAGTTTCGCCTCATGTTGAGCCCTTCTTCAGGGTGCAGCATCTTAGTGAGGCGATGTCTGACAGTACCGGTGACAGGCGGGATACTCACTGTGGTTTACGGAAGAAGTTATACTGGCACATAATCGTGATGAAGAAGCCCACAAAACCTTCTATGGTCATTGCCACGAGGCCGCGGGTGACGATATCCCACTCAAATGGAGACTTCATCTTATCAAACTGACCTGCGGTGGGAGAAGACAAGATGACGTCCACAATTCCTGCAGTTCTGTCTATTCCTACAGCTCATCTACATATTTGCAGATACCTCGCTCTCCTTATTTATGCTTATACCTTTTGCTCCAGTCACATTCAAAGCTGCATTTACAATTTTGCTGCCTTCCTGTTTCTCTCTCAGGCCACGAAGCCTCATCTCACGAGTGTTCAGATTGCGGCCTGATTACGCCTGATTTCATGCTCTAAAGGAGCTTCTACACGGGACAATCTGTTGGGCAATAGATGCCCAATAATCGCTGAGACCTATGATCGTTCCTGTGCTGGATCGCGGGTATTCGGACGATAATCGTTCCCTGTAAAGGCAGCTTAAAGCCGCCCCCACACAGACGTGGTCTTACAGCGTTTAGCGGTGCCTTCCAGCGCAGCACTAAACGCTGTACAAGGCTCCCATTCATTTCAGTGGGGCTGCTCACACAAGCGTCTTCAACGCTGCGCTTTGACAGCGATGCATGTTCTATCTTCGGCTGTTTTCAGCCCTGCGACGCCCATTGAAATGAATGGAAGCTGCAGGAGCCATCCATACGGGAGACCCGTAGTGAAATGGAGCATGCTGCGATTTCTTCCCATGCGTACGACTCGCACACCGGGAAGAAATCCCATCCGCATGCGTTTAGATGCCTTACGGATGCTAATGCATCTCTAAGGGCAGCAAGACGCCCGGACATTGGGCCTAAATCCCCCTTAATAAGAAGACAAGCGACCATGTTCCTTGCAGGCAGTATATCAGCAGAAGGTGCATTGGAGTTGTGAGGCTATGCAGGTAGCAGGAAACAAGTGGGATTCTGAATGCAGCTCTGGAAGTGACTGGAGCAGAGGTTCTCTGGACTTCATATCTATGTACTGCGTTAGTTTTGGGCGGCGCATCTTCTTACCTATCTTTGCGTAGTACTCGTTAATATATTCATTGTAGGCCATTTCCATCAGCCCATGTCCGAGGTTGTAGTTGGGGAAGATGAGGAAGCAGCTCTTGAGATAACTGTTCACCAACTTCAAGTCCTGAAAGGAAAAGGCAAGAAAACTTTAGATGCCATGTTAACCGTTTAATGACCAGGCTCGTTTGGGCCTCATTGCCGCAGTCTATTCTCTTTGGTTTTTGTCTCTCAGGACTCCAGCAGCCGGGACGGTTTTATGTCATTTTTTTCATTTATAAAAGGACAAATTGTATTTTTTCCCGCTGTTTGGGGTACATAAAGATTACCACGCATTTGGTTTTCAGTGAAACAGGGTTTATTCAAGTTTCTCAGTAAACGGCCTTAACAACCGTTCCCAGTTTGGTCTTTTGAATTCTACCCCATGTGTGGAGATGGTAGAGCCACCGTGACAAGTGAACTACTCTACCCCCGCTGTCTTCTAGGCGGTGGCCCGCTCCTCGGACGCTGCACCAGCATCCTTTTCCTTCTGGACTGCTGCCACCTCCTCCCACAAACACGCTTCTCTGACCGCTCCACCCCACCAAAACAGGAGCGAGCTTGGCGCGTGTCTACATTTAGAGTGGAGGGGATGGCAGTGGTAAGTCACAAGGGGCTGGCACTTGTATCTCCTCTTACAGGCAGTCCCTTGTCTGGAGACGGTCCTCAGTTACAGTTGGCTCGTCATTGAACACTTGGCATCAAGGGGCGGCCAGTGCGTCGTTTTGTCACCGCACAGAAAGAAATGACCAAAGGCCAGCGTCACGTGACGGGGCGGGGGGAGCGCAGCAGCGCTGCAAAAGGGGAATTGGGCTCATGGAAATAGATTAGTAACTAGTATTATAAGACTGATTGATAAGACCGCTTTCACACAGCTGAGTAAACCCCGCACGAATATGGACCCTATTCTTTTGCAAAAGGGTGATACACATGGGCAATTTTTCCCCACGTCACGGTGCGCGAAAAAACTGTGGCACGTCCTATATAAATAACAATTATTGTTATTTGTATGGCGCCAACTTATTCCGCAGCGCTGAACGTTCCCTCATAACGCCTCGCCCATCGTTTTCAATGGCGCCAGAAACCACATTGAACAGCATGCTAGTGCAGTGGGAGGTTGCCTATTGCAAACAATGGGAAAAACTTGCCGACTTGGAGTCCCGCAACTTCCCAAAAGCAATGGTAGGCATTTTTTGACACAAACGCGTAGCATCGGTGGGGACATGCACAATATCGGGCTGGATATCACAGAACAATATAGCATTTGCCCATGTAAAATTAGCCTTAAGGTGTCCCACGATGACCCCTATAATTTTGGGGGTTGTTCTGGTCTTGTGGATGACTGCTACATTTGCTTTTTGCAGTCACCTTCAAATAGGTGGCCCTGCGGAGTTAGTTTTCCATCCTCTATTAGCATATCTGTTTCCCAGGGAGCACTGCTGCATGGCATATATAAAACTCCTTTTACCAACTTTGTGCTCTCCTCGATGTGACCCGATGGAAGTCAATGCAGACTGTTTTTTAAATACATTTTTATTACATTCTTTCACTCAATTAGGTTTACTTTATGCTTAACATATAATTCTGGTACTCCCGTACACCAATCCATTAAGATCTGTCGTTAGGACATGGGCTGACATTATTAAGACAGTCCTTTCTTCCGCCCATTAAAAAAAATGCCAGAGTGAATTGTGCTAAGCGGATTAGATTTCGCATGAGTCTCAAAAATAATTCAATGCCTACTGTGAGCAAATTATTTGAGCCAAATTTGCACAATTTCTTGGCTTTAGTATTAATAAATCTGTGTAAAACATTTGTGTAAAAAGACGTGCGCCATTATTAGTGACTCTGTGTCTACAATTAGGTCAGTGGAAAACCTATTGACCTAATCAAAGATGGGAGTTTTCCCCTTGTTCATGTCGCGGTCACTCTTGATCAAAGGGTTGGCTGCACAGACATCTGTCTGGGATGATTTAGTGATCCTGCACTGAGCAGGGGGTCGGTCCCGATGACCCCGGAGGACCCGATGACCCCGGAGGTCCCTTCCAACTCTACCATTCTATGAGTCTATGGTAAAAGAGACAAAATTGGAAATTCTTCTGATCTTGACCATTAGAGCAGGAGCTCGGCTGCCATTAGACGATGAAGCACCCATTCTAAGGCAGAACTGGACTCCTGAGCAGCACCTAATCTACAGCTTGTGATGCAGAATAATGACTGCCATAGAAAAAGTCACATGAAGGGGTTAAAAGAGCGAATAACTTACATTATTTCCCCAAATCTACCAATTTTGCCAGAAAGGTGCCAACTACCTTATCATGTTCAAACAGCTGCAGCAAGAAAGTGGCCACTGTGGCTGTAATCCCGATGAACAGATTGATAACGATGAGGAAGACGTAGGCCGTGCTGGGCACCTCAAACCAGAAGGAGGCCGGGTACATGATGGGGGTGATCGACCAGCTGAAAAGGAACATGACCCTGGTCAGAGAAAACCAGTAACGGCAGAAATATAAGAAGTCATTGTTCCCAGCAAGAGAAACCACGTAATCTTGTAGATATGATAGCTTTTAATGGCTAACAAAAATACATGATGTTACAGCGAGCTTGTGAGCCTCTCGGGCTTTTCGTCAGGCTGAAATGGAATAGATCTGAAGAGGCATGCATATTTATACACACTTATAACACACATAGTTATAACAAGGCACAGACATGGATGGGATTGGTTTGCACTTAAAAGGAATGCTGCAACAGAAAAAAACTTTGTGGACTAGGCACTGATAAGGGAGTGAAAGTTTTATGGTCCCTGAATTACTGCTGGGAAGACGGGGAGGATTTGGGAATATAAAATTATAACAACTTTTGACACGTTCAATGGAGGATTGAATTATTGCCGAGGTTCTATGGGTGAATGGCAGGTATGAGACATCTATAGCACAGATAACACTTCTGGCCTGGTGACCCCCTAACACTAATTCAGGGACCATAAACTTTCACTCTGTGAATCAGTGTCTAGTCAAAAATGTTTATGTCTGTTGCAGTATTCCTTTTAGGTGCAAACCAATCCCATCCATATCTGTGCCTTGTCATAAGTATGTGTGTTATAAGTGTGTATAAATATTCATGCCTCTTCGGATCTATTCCATTTTGGCCTGATGAAGAGCCCGAGAGGTTCGCAAGCTCGCTGTAACATCATGTATTTTTCTCAGCCATTAAAAGGTCTCATATCTACAAGATCATTTGGTTTCTCTTGCTGGGAACAATCACATTTTGCTCTACTGGCGACACCGGACCAAAACTTTGTTTTCAAGAAGTCATTGTTTTACAGAGTTTCAGATATCTTTTAACCCATAAATGTCCACATATCAGATGGAAGAGCTCACCCATAAAGTAAGAAGAGGGACAGGACTGCTGGGAAGTTGGTAGGAGACGTGTACGCAGGAAGGTCAAATACAAACAAGATGATGATGCAGCAAGTAGCCGGAACCAGATAATTCAGCTGAAAAAACATCAAGAAAAAAAATTAAAAAAACGGCAGCTCTATAGTCAAAGGTACATAGGAGGCAGTATTACAGTAGTTATATTCTTGTACATAGGGGGCAGTATTATAGTAGTTATATTCTTGTACATAGGGGGCAGTATTATAGTAGTTATATTCTTGTACATAGGGGGCAGTATTATAGTAGTTATATTCTTGTACATAGGGGGCAGTATTATAGTTGCTATATTCTTGTACATAGGGGGCAGTATTATAGTAGTTATATTCTTGTACATAGGGGGCAGTATTATAGTAGTTATATTCTTGTACATAGCAGGCAGTATTATAGTAGTTATATTCTTGTACATAGAGGGCAGTATTATAGTAGTTATATTCTTGTACATAGGGACAGTATTATAGTAGTTATATTCTTGTACATAGGAGCAGTATTATAGTAGTTATATTCTTGTACATAGGAGGCAGTATTATAGTAGTTATATTCTTGTACATAGGGGGCAGTATTATAGTAGTTATATTCCTGTACATAGGAGGCAGTATTACAGTAGTTATATTCTTGTACATAGGAGGCAGTATTATAGTAGTTATATTCTTGTACATAGGGGGCAGTATTATAGTAGTTATATTCCTGTACATAGGAGGCAGTATTACAGTAGTTATATTCTTGTACATAGGGGGCAGTATTATAGTAGTTATATTCTTGTACATAGGGGGCAGTATTATAGTAGTTATATTCTTGTACATAGGGGGCAGTATTATAGTAGTTATATTCTTGTACATAGGGGGCAGTATTATAGTAGTTATATTCTTGTACATAGGGGGCAGTATTATAGTAGTTATATTCTTGTACATAGGAGGCAGTATTATAGTAGTTATATTCTTGTACATAGGGGGCAGTATTATAGTAGTTATATTCTTGTACATAGGGAGCAGTATTATAGTAGTTATATTCTTGTACATAGGAGGCAGTATTATAGTAGTTATATTCTTGTACATAGGAGGCAGTATTATAGTAGTTATATTCTTGTACATAGGAGGCAGTATTATAGTAGTTATATTCTTGTACATAGGGGGCAGTATTATAGTAGTTATATTCCTGTACATAGGAGGCAGTATTACAGTAGTTATATTCTTGTACATAGGGGGCAGTATTATAGTAGTTATATTCTTGTACATAGGGGGCAGTATTATAGTAGTTATATTCTTGTACATAGGGGGCAGTATTATAGTAGTTATATTCTTGTACATAGGGGGCAGTATTATAGTAGTTATATTCTTGTACATAGGGGGCAGTATTATAGTAGTTATATTCTTGTACATAGGAGGCAGTATTATAGTAGTTATATTCTTGTACATAGGGGGCAGTATTATAGTAGTTATATTCTTGTACATAGGGAGCAGTATTATAGTAGTTATATTCTTGTACATAGGAGGCAGTATTATAGTAGTTATATTCTTGTACATAGGGGGCAGTATTATAGTAGTTCTATTCTTGTACATAGCAAGCAGTATTATAGTAGTTATATTCTTGTACATAGGGGACAGTATTATAGTAGTTATATTCTTGTACATAGGAGTAGTATTATAGTAGTTATGTTCTGGTACATAGTGGGCAGTATTATAGTAGCTATATTCCTGTACATGGGAGCAGTATTATAGTAGTTATATTCCTGTACATGGGAGCAGTATTATAGTAGTTATATTCTTGTACATAGGGGGCAGTATTATAGTAGTTATATTCTTGTACATAGGGGACAGTATTATAGTAGTTATATTCTTGTACATAGGGGGCAGTATTATAGTAGTTATATTCTTGTACATAGGGGGCAGTATTATAGTAGTTATATTCTTGTACATAGTGAGCAGTATTATAGTAGTTATATTCTTGTACATAGGGGACAGTATTATAGTAGTTATATTCTTGTACATAGGGGGCAGTATTATAGCAGTTATATTCTTGTACATAGGAGGCAGTATTATAGTAGTTATATTCTTGTACATAGGGGGCAGTATTATAGTAGTTATATTCTTGTACATAGGGGGCAGTATTATAGTAGTTATATTCTTGTACATAGGGGGGCAGTATTATAGTAGTTATATTCTTGTACATAGGGACAGTATTATAGTAGTTATATTCTTGTACATAGGGGGCAGTATTTTAGTAGTTATATTCTTGTATATAGGAGCATTATAGTAGTTATATTCTTGTACATAGGGGGCAGTATTATAGTAGTTATATTCTTGTACATAGGAGGCAGTATTATAGTAGTTATATTCTTGTACATAGAGGGCAGTATTATAGTAGTTATATTCTTGTACATAGGAGGCAGTATTATAGTAGTTATATTCTTGTGCATAGGAGGCAGTATTATAGTAGTTATATTCTTGTACATAGGGAGCAGTATTATAGTAGTTATATTCTTGTACATAGGGGGCGGTATTATAGTAGTTATATTCTTGTACATAGGAGGCAGTATTATAGTAGTTATATTCTTATACATAGGGGCAGTATTATAGTAGTTATATTCTTATACATAGGGGGCAGTATTATAGTAGTTATATTCTTGTACATAGGAGCAGTATTATAGTAGTTATATTCTTATACATAGGGGGCAGTATTATAGTAGTTATATTCTTGTACATAGGGGGCGGTATTATAGTAGTTATATTCTTGTACATAGCTGGCGGTATTATAGTAGTTATATTCTTGTACATAGAGGGCAGTATTATAGTAGTTATATTCTTATACATAGGGGGCAGTATTGTAGTAGTTATATTCTTATACATAGGGGGCAGTATTATAGTAGTTATATTCTTGTACATAGGAGCAGTATTATAGTAGTTATATTCTTATACATAGGGGGCAGTATTATAGTAGTTATATTCTTATACATAGGGGGCAGTATTATAGTAGTTATATTCTTGTACATAGGAGCAGTATTATAGTAGTTATATTCTTGTACATAGGGGGCAGTATTATAGTAGTTATATTCTTGTACATAGGGGGCAGTATTATAGTAGTTATATTCTTGTACATAGGGGGCAGTATTATAGTAGTTATATTCTTGTACATAGAGGGCAGTATTATAGTAGTTATATTCCTGTACATAGGGAGCAGTATTATAGTAGTTATATTCTTGTACATAGGGGGCAGTATTATAGTAGTTATATTCTTGTACATAGGGGGCAGTATTATAGTAGTTATATTCTTGTACATAGGAGCAGTATTATAGTAGTTATATTCTTGTACATAGGGGGCAGTATTATAGTAGTTATATTCTTGTACATAGAGGGCAGTATTATAGTAGTTATATTCTTGTACATAGGAGCAGTATTATAGTAGTTATATTCTTGTACATAGGGGACAGTATTATAGTAGTTATATTCTTGTACATATGGGGCAGTATTATAGTAGTTATATTCTTGCACATATGGGGCAGTATTATAGTAGTTATATTCCTGTACATAGGGAGCAGTATTATAGTAGTTATATTCTTGTACATAGGGGGCAGTATTATAGTAGTTATATTCTTGTACATAGGGGGCAGTATTATAGTAGTTATATTCTTGTACATAGGAGCAGTATTATAGTAGTTATATTCTTGTACATAGGGGGGCAGTATTATAGTAGTTATATTCTTGTACATAGGGGCAGTATTATAGTAGTTCTATTCTTGTATATAGGGGGCAGTATTATAGTAGTTATATTCTTGTACATAGGGGGCAGTATTATAATAGTTATATTCTTGTACATAGAGGGCAGTATTATAGTAGTTACATCATTTTACATATTGGGTAGCATTATGGTAGTTCTATTCTTGGACTTAGCATAATAAACAGACCCTTTTGGCAGGCCATTGAATGTAAACAGGTATGAGGTGAAACCGAGTACTTTTTTCTTTCTTTAGAAGTCTGGGGTAACAACAATGTACATCCCAGTTGTGGTACCCGGGATATCTGGCTGATCTCATCTTACCATGTCCCAAACATAGTTGGCCAGCCAGTAGATGACCGGGTTGCAGCCGCTGACAAACTGCAGATGCTTTGCCTTTGTTGATTTCTCTGCTACGAGGAACACAACAAAACTTGCCGGAACAAAGGACATCGCAACAATGATGAATATTGCGATCACCACGTCTGTACCTTGTAACCTAAATAAGGGCAAATGGGGCTTGTGAGAAAATGGGAAGACGGGAATTTAACTGTCCATATGTATTAGTGAGGGTTATCATTTACATACAGATAGTCCAAGGATAGACTGGCACTGGTCTTGTTCATTGGATGATTGGTAACTGTGATGCCATAAGCGGCGCGATTTCCTTTAGACGTTGGTAAGTTGGCCCTCAGGATGGCATTATTCAGTGCATTGAGATACACGGGCATGCTGTGATATCCTTTATTGTTGTAAAATGCCTGAAATAAGACATAAGTTGGCAGACAGTCAGGATTGTTTACGGCTTGTTAGATGTAAGGCAGACAGAAACCACAAAATAAGCCAACCTGTGCCGTGTGTCTAACCGCAATCTTCCGTAACATAGGGGGTGCCTTTGTCCCAAAGGATGCTGGGATAGATTTCTGCACATTTCCAAATGTCACTGCCCCATACCTGTGGTCAAGAGAAGTGTAAGGCACCTATAAAAGGTACTGTTAAGGCTCACTCATAAGGGCATAGTATATTTGGTCGTGTAAATACGTTGCGCATTTTTACCTTGTGTTTTTTTTTGCGTACCTGAATATGGAGTGATACTGCATATTTAGGCGCGCAAATGAAAAAGGAAGAAGGCCACATTGATTTAATGTGGTAAATATGCAGTGAAGATGTATTAGACAGTGAGGGGGAACAATGAGTGGAACAGGTTGCCACTGGAGGTGGGGAGTTCTCCTTCAATGGAAGTGTTCAAACTGAGACTGGACAGACATTTGTCTGGGATGATTTAGTGATCCTGCACTGAGCAGGGGGTCGGACCCGATGACCCTGGAGGTCCCTTCCAACCCTACCAGTCTTGGATTATACGTTTTTTTGTTCACGCTTGTGATGAATACAAGTCAATGGGGTTTCTGCACTCTGTATTATGTGCGTAAAAAAAATACGCGTGTAATATAGAATGAAAATACGCTCATGTGAGTGAGCCTTAAATCAGAGGAAACTAATTAGCGCACTGTGACTCACCTGTGTAGCCTGAATCGATCTGAGGTATACAGCAGATATTCGCTCACGTTCCGTCCACTGATGTCCACCATGATGTCCCCAGTGACAACCTTCATCAGCGGAGGGTGACCACCAACCCCACTTGGACAAGAGAAGCCCGTTCCTTGCATGGAACATGTACATCTGACTGGTTCGTGGATGCGGCGGGGTAGAGAAGGTGTGGTGGTGATGTCTTCTGCTGGAGGAGAGGCAAAGGATCGATTCAGTGGGCAAAAAGTTCTAGCAATACAAGTTAAAGGGGTTTTCCAGGACTTCAGTATGAATTACCTATACTAGAGATGACCTATACTATAGTGGACGAGAGCTGAAAGCAGGTATTGCCATCTGTAGCGGCCCAGTTGGTATTGCAGACACGGCTCCCACTGAACCTAATGCAATACTAACCTAAGCTGCTACAATGTGGACAGAACTGTCTGCTTCTAGCTCTGTCTGCACCGTTAGGGCCTGGTGGACAGCTGCTCCGAGTGGATCCCGAGAGGCGAACCCCACCAATCAACTACCGATGACCTACCGTGACGATAAGTCATGAACAGTAACGTTCCGGACAACCCCTTTAAAAGGGCTTGTATTACAATTCAAGGTATTCTCCATCCACAGAATATGGGGTAACTTGCCGCTTGCAGGGGTCTTACCGCTGAACCTGCTATTGATTGTGTGAACGGAGGTCCCGTGTCCCCTGTCCTCCCCATTTTACCCCCTGCAGTGAAGAGGAGACTGAATGAAGCGATGGTCGTACAAGTGAACTAGCACTCCATTCACTTTAAATGGGATTGCGGAGATACCTGAGCAGGTGCCTTTTAGCTACTTCTGTCAGCCCAATGAAATGAATAGAGTGATCACCGTACATGCTCGGCCAGTCCCGTTCTCGAGAGTGGTGGGGGCGTCAGCGGTGAGACCCCCACCGATCAGCAAGTTATTCCCTATCCTGTGAACAGGGGATAACCTGCAATTGTAGTACAAGCCCTTTAACTGTAAGGGCCCTTGTACACAGGATGATTTGCCGGGCACAGATAACCGCCAGGTTGCCCCAGTGATAATTGTTCCTGTGCTAATATGTGTGTTTTCTGCATGGAAATTGTGTGAATAAGGCCTCCCCCACACAGGCGTTTTTTTTCGCGATTAACGCGGTGTTTTCAGCGCCGCGCTACTCGCAGTATAATGCTTCATTTGTTTTCAGTGGAGCCTCTCAGACGGCCGCTGTTCTGTTTTTCGGCGTTTAGTGCACCTCAATGATGGGTTATGCTAATCCCAGCTGTCGGTCACAGGGAGCTGCGTCCATAAGCAAGAGTAAAATCGCTGCAAAGCACCACGATTGAAATTGCGGTGCTTTGCCGAACGCCTTGCGAGGGGGGCCTTGGTAACCGGTCACTTTTTTCCATGATGTGGATTCCAAATTCACATCTGGAAAAATTCATGCGGTATTTCAAACACATTGAAGAATAATGTGAGATGGAATTCATACAGATTCCCATGCAAATTGGGGCGTGGAATCTGCGTGTGCATTTTGTAATGTGAAGGGGGCCTTAAATGGACAACCCCTCCTCATCTAGCAGCCTCTGTGTGTATCATCAATCATGGGATTTACTTGAAATAATTTTTTTTGTTTTACCACTGAAAATCAAGTTTGGAGTAGCTGCCAGCTGCCACCAGGGGTCCCTTTTCCAGCAGCTTTGTGATCCACTGCCAGTCGTTAGGCATTTTGGCTTCTCTAGTAACAGGGACATGGGAACGCTGCAACTGACTACGTCCGCCATGTATACCTCTGACTGATGGTGGCGACATATCCCACTGTATGCTTATAAAGTAGAATATGTCACTAACCGGCTCTCATTGTAAAAACCCTCTGTGAACCCTTTACATGCCGCATGCCATCACCGATCTACACTGTTACAGCGGGAGGCTGGCTGTCAGTCACAGCTGGCACCCGCTGCAGATGGTGCAGGCTCAGCTTTTGAGCTCGTGCCATCCATAGGACATAAGTGTATACTCGTTCGCGGGAACCCCTTCCCAGTCAGGATGAGGGGGGGGGGGGGGGGGGGGGCGGGAAGGGTTTAAGAAAGAAAAAAAAGCCAGAGGTGAAACACACGTAGAGGCTTCTCGCACACTTTTCCAAAAAGTAAAAACAACTGTTATTGGGAGTTTATGTGAGTCTTGTAGATGTTTCTGTACATTTAATGCTATATGTAACATCTGGATCAGTACATACGTACATATCCTTACCGGGTATAGAGGGTGGTGAATAAGTGGTGGCATTCCACAGATGAGCAAGGTCCTCCTCCGTTGGGTACTCTGAAGGGGCTGGAGAGGGTGGAGGTGGCACGAAGTTGGACAGTGGTAACCCCTGGGTAAAAGAATCCACGCACATGGCATCAAAGTACTGGGCTGCCAGCATCTTGGACTCATTGCTGTTTAGATTGAGGGATTGCACCAGTTGGTCCAAGGTGCTGTTAAATGCCGTCTTTAGTACACAGGTAGCCCCAATACCAGATGGAAGGTAGAAGGTGTTGACAAGCGTCTGGGGACTGGCGTCTGGGGACAGCTTCAGCCTGGAAGAACAACAGACAACATGCTAGTCACACAGATTAAAGCGGAGCAAACATGAGCCTACGACAAGAGATAAGCAGTCATTGCCAACGTGGGTGGCATCAAACTGTGCCTTCATAACAGCTATCAGCAGCTGCAAGCTCAGACAGAAGATGCCATTAGTTGGGTCTTGTCGTCTGGGGTTTGCATATAGCATAATGACATAATACCAGAATATACACTGAGTGCCTCCTTTATTATAGCGCTCGGTCCTCGCACGATTGGCGCTTCCCCATATGGAAATTAAGAGTCGTAACCCCAGAGTGCAGCATAAAATCCTGTGACAAGTTTTTCTTATGAATCCACATTAGAGGGGAAAATCCATCAATGTGAGCGACTTCCAACGAGGCCGGTCATCGAAGTTAGACTAGCCCGGGCCTCACTGCCAACCGCGGGGGGCTTTTCTCATGTAACGGTGTGGAGGGTATACAGAGAATGGCGTGATCGAGAAAAAAAAAATTAATGAAAGGGGATCCTGTGGACGGAAAGAAGTAGTCACCGAAAGGGGTCAGAGGAGGATGTCAGGAATCGTTCTGACCAACAGGCTGCACAGTCAGCTGAATACAACGCTGGTGCTATGACTAATGTGCTTGAACACACAACTCGCCATTCCCTAGCATGGATTGGGTAGAACAGTGCGTGATCAATTGTATGTCTAAAAGCCCTTTAATGCTGAACGATAATGGTCCAGATTCTTGCTAGATTGTGGAAACCAGAACAATGATTCTTCAGTGTAAACGCTGGCAGCAACGGGACGGCGAACAATAATTGGTTTGTCGTTCAGTTTCTGCAGGCATAAAGATCAAAGAAGATCAGTGCGTGTAAACGGCGACATTCATCTATGAGCAACGGCCTATGTACTGTGAATTGAGGCGGGTAGATGGAACCATCTCCGGACGCTTCGCCTCCATTCACTAAATGATCCTCGCTCCTGTATGAAAGCACAAAAGCGATAATCGCTGGGACGTCAGTCGTTCCATGTAAAAGGACCTTAGGAGACACAGAAAGATGAGACTCCAGGGGGTAAAAGAGCGCAAAACTTGTATCACTGAGCAGCAGAAAAACATCTCCTGCCAAGAGGGATCCAGGTTTCCGTTGCTGATGGGAGGTTAGAATTTGGTGTGAGCAGCATGAATCGCTGACCCCTTCCTGTCAGCTGGTGGAGTGAATTAGTGGTGCAGGGAATTTCTTGGTACACCCTGGCTCCTCTGTAGTCGGAAGCCACGATGAATTACTGTATTTCTGAAGGCCAAAGCAGGTCCAACGTACTACTAGATCTGTCAGGGTCTCTAATAAACAGGACATTCAGTGAACACGCTTCTATAAATGATTAACAAGTAGCTGCACTAAGAAGGAATGACGTCTACGTCCGCTGCTAAGAGAATCACCTCATTATTCTGCACTGCGCTAATTATAATGAGCCGCTTACCTGTACTCCGGCTGCTCCTCATTAGCGTAGGGTACAAAGTTCCCCTTGGGCTGAGTGTAGTTGTGATACTGAGATGGTGATAATATCAGCGGCGGGAGATCACCTGATGGAAAAACACACCAATTAGCAGAAATCCTGCGAGGTGTAGATGAGCTCATCAATAATGCAGCTGCAGAAACGATGTGTCACAACACAGCGAGACGGACCTAACCAGAGCCCAGAATAATACTGGAAGACAGAAGTGCCGGGCGACGCTGACATGTGCGCACATTGGGACCTGGCACGTCCGTGCTCCCCCCAGAATACATCAGGCTATGGCATACATAACAACCCCATAATCAGCTGCACGCCACTTTCCACAGGCATAGAGATGAGCGAACGTGCTCGTTTAGAACAATTACTCGATCGAGCATCACTTTTTTCGAGTAACTGCCTAATCGGGCGAATAGATTCGTGGGGCGCCGGGGAGCGCTCCACCCCGCCGCCCCTCGAATCTTTTCGCCCGAGTAGGCAGTTACTCGAAAAAAGCGATGCTTAATCGAGTAATTGTCCTAAACGAGCACGGTCGCTCATCTCTACACAGGACCCATCAATGAGCTGGTTGGAGATCACGTACAAAATACTTATATTTATAGTCTGCCGAGAGTCTTTAAGGAAAGCCACAAACGCTCAGAGATTCTCCAGACGGCTTGAATGTTGTAATTCTGAGGCCATCTTCACTAATTTTTTAAATAGAATTGATGCCAATCATAGTATTCAAGCGAACGCTACGGGAATCCTACAGAGCGCATTTTTCCTCGCATGGATAAAAAGAATTCACACGCCAGTTCACATGCCACGGATTCCGTGTCAGATGCAACACTCTTAACCCCTCAATGACACTGGACGTGCATTTACATCCCGGGCGTGCGGGGCTGGTATGCAGCGTGGTTGTGAGCTGATCCAGCTCCATGGAATGGAAGAATTAGTCAAATTTAATTTTTTTTTTAAGAAATGTAAAAATTAGTTTTAAAAAGTTTTATTAAACTATTAAAAAATAAAAGGTAATAAATGTAGCGGAACAAAAACTTTTCCCATATTTATTATAAAAGAATCAAAACAACCCCCACCGGAGCTGCACAGCCTTCAATCAGAATGTCTGAAGACGTCAGACGGTGGATTGGAAAGGGTTAAAGTCTGATCTATCAATGTAACGCGTTATTTATCCTACATGGTTAACGGTGTCAGAAAAAATATTACACAACGCCAGAACTGCGCATTTTTGAACACCTCAACTCCAAGAACAAATGGAAGAAAAAGTGATCAGAAAGCCATTCGCACTCCGAAGAGCTCTTGCCCTTTTCGCTGGCCAAATCCCTACGTGGATTTCCTGACCGGGAATCTGCGTCTAGAAGTGACGTCACTACAACACATTTGAAATTCCTGCGCAGAAAAAAAAAATCAGCGTCCTACAGACTGCGGCAGGGATTCCCACTGAAGGCAATCGGATTTGGATTGGTCAGGGATTCCACTTCACAACCCCACTGTGTGAACAAACCCTGACGGGACGGTAATGCCAGAACTCACAAGGAATGTTCTGCAGCAGAAAATCCGATGATTGGCGTAAAGAATCTGCCCCAAATCCACATGTAGCACTGATTTTGGCGTGGATTTTACTCGCTGATTTGAAAAGGTGACATCCGCACTGTAAATCAGCTGCTTACATTGACATGCATCGGATGTAATCGACCCCCGCAGGTTAATTTACACTGCAGTTTTTTTGTGCCGCGTGCGATTGAGATTTTTTAAAATTTCATCCGCAAAGTCAAATTTAGCGAATTTCCTGCAACCAATTTTGTTGCAGAAAATCCGCAGCATTTCTGCTAGATCTAAACCTACCATAAACACTGTGACCGAGGAACGGGACTTACCAATCTCGGGCACAGACAATGCCACGGTCATAGCAACACATACGAAGAAAGCGGGTAGAAGGATTTGGGAGAAGAGGGCTTTGGTGTTCCTCTTGGCACAGTGGAAACGTTTCACAATAAGTCCATGGAACTGCCGCAACTTCAACCAGGACCCTTCCAGCTTGTAGCTGCCTTGGCCGTCCAAGATCTGCTCCTCTACCTCTGGATCTGCAAATCAAGGCCAGACAAGAGGATTATTATTGCAGTCCCAAAGCTGTGAAGTAAAACCCTGAACACAGAAGTTGGCTGCATTTATTGTTGACCTGAGGTCTCCCTGCCTTTTTCAAGTCCACTAACCTTGCAGGCTTAGGTTCTCCGCATCCTGTGAGGTGTCGAATAATGGCGAGTAGTCACCGTAGAATTCTGCGTACGCTCCACCTTCCTCTCCTCTCACGGATCCCACGGAAGAGGAGGAACCGGAGCGCAAAGAACCGGGGGACTGAGCTGGGGGAATGCCTGAGGCAAAGTTATTGAGTTCTACTTCAGGTTTGTCTTCGGGCTCGGTCAAGGATGATGGATCAGTGCTGGAGTCTGGCTGAATGACGGGCCGCAACGTGTCTTTCTTGGACTCCTTCATATCTACAAGGCAAAAGGTCACAATGAAGAATATGGTGGACACAACACAACCCTCGGGCCGGTCTCGTATTTTGGGACACACCTGCATCGCTGTTTTCAAGAGACTGGTCTTCTTCTGACACCTTGAGGAAAACTTCTTCCAAGGTTGTGTCCATGAGACCAAAGCTGGTTAAATCTAGGTCACTAAGATTCTGTTCCAGGTGCTATCGGGGATAAATGCAACAGCGGGTAAGACATAACGGGGCACTGAGGAATACCGGAGCGCTGCTGTGAAATAGGACTGACAAGTCATGTATCATGTTTGTCAAAATCCACTTAGGGCCGATCGCAACAAAAAGTGATCTCTAATCAAGTAGAGAAACATTGCACCAACGCGGTTTAGCCCATGATTGGGGTTCACATTTCGGATCAATCTGATCCCTCGATCATGGCAGATTAAACACGTTGACGTAAGTTCAACTGGTGATACCCAAGATGGCTGACTAGGCTGATCGGCTTTTTCTGGGTCGTGAAATTACATGCCCACATTTGCTGCTGGTAGTCGCCATGTTTTTACTATCACCATCAATGTTGGAAGATCACATGACTACAGTAGCCAATCGCTGTGAGCGATATATTTCTTCTAGGTTGAACCTTTGATTGCACATCACTTGAACTTGATTTTGCAAATCTTAGATCAAGAAGTGTTGGTGCAATGTATTTGACTTAAACCAAGTTCCACAGCTGATCGCAGTTTACCTGAGCAGGGATCAACATCATGGTTGGTGCAACCGGCCCTTAATGGCATTTAAAGGAAACTTGTCAGGTTGTATAAGCTGCCTGTGCAGCATGGTATAGGGACAGACACGTTGATTTCAGCAGTAAGTCACTTATACAGATTGTGCAGGAGTTTGGTGAAAGTTTGCAGCGCCACTCCACGAAGAGTCTGACGGTGCTCAAACATTCATTTATGCCCACCTTCACCTATCAGGCGCTGATTGACAGAATTCTCAATACTGCTGTACATACAGAGAGCGATATCAATCATCATCTGGAGGGAATGTACATACATGAATATGCATAAGCATCACTGGACATCTTGCGTCGGCACTGCAAATGCTTAAAAGCAAGTTTCACTAAACTGCACAAAATCAGTGTGTCTGTCCCTATACGGCGCGGTCTGTGGCTGGCGACCAAATACAACCCTCTGAGGTTGGAAAGGAGAGAGTGTGCATTACCTGCCACTGTTTTTCTCTGCCAGCCCACCGATCTGCTTATTTCAGGTCCCGTTTCTGACCATCCAAGATGGCTGCAAAATTTTTCTGACTACCTAATCTCCACAGTGCATTGGTAGTGTTCGGCTATCAATGCACTATACCTGCTCTTTACTTGGCCAGAGCTGCTCATGTGATCAGCACTGGCAGGGGCATAGCTAAAGGCTCACGGTTCCCAGGTGCAAAAGTTTATCTTGGGGCCCTACAACATCTCTTAACCCCTTAATGCAGAGGCGTAACTTGAAGCTCCTGGGCCCTAATGCAAAACCTGTAACAGGGCCTCCAACTATAATGCTTTATTCATAGTACTGGGCTCCCTATATGGAGAAAAGAGGCCTTATGAGCTCCCTAAGGCTCCTGGGCCCGGGTGCAACCGCATCCCCTAAAGTTAAGCCAGTCAGCGCTGGCCAATCAGTGAGCAGTGTGCATTAGGCAGTAAGAAAATTGCTGCAGCCATCTTGGACGTCTGAAAACAGCATATAGAACTGGTGGAATGGAGGGGCGGCAGTGAAGAACAACTGCAGGTAATATAACCCCTCCACCTCTTGTCGCAGGACCGAATATTGTCCCGAGACTGCAGGGTCACTTTCAGGGAAGTGACAGGTTTCAATTAATAGCACTAGTAAACTACAGTAAAAGCCCTTTTACACGCAATGATTATCACTCAAAATTGGTTCAAACAGCCAAAAGTGAGTGATAATTGTTACATGTACACGTGGGCAGTCGTGCACTATTCGTTCATTTGTCATTTAGAGCTGGTTTTTAGCCAGCATAAAAAACATTGTTTGGATGGACTTTTGAGCGGCTTGCCAACTAACAATGTACTCATTGTGTTTCTTCTTGCATACATAATGAATACACTGTTTACTGTTACCAGGAGGAGACAATGGAATCCTGTAGGCCAGATAACCCTTCCATAAACACTCGCCCAGCTGAGCCAACAATTCCTACTGAGTTTACTTTAGCTAATGGCCGAAATGGAGAGGATTAAAAGCCATTATCTGTATGTGCAATTTTATGCAAAAATGTTGTCAGTTCGTTCAGTCCTGCGGCCGTTTTAGCAATAAATGTTATGTGTAAAAGGGCCTTAAGACTCTATTCACATAGCAGCCCTAAAAAAAACAAACAAAAAAACATATACTGCGTGGTATACATTTTCTATTTACAATGGGAGCCGATGGCCGACGTATGTATTTGCATAAGTTTAAGCTTTCCATCAGGCAATAGTCCATATATACTAGTATAATAAACGCTCAGTACGCCCGCCTTATGCCAGGAGAGAACTAGTATACCTGTCGTGGTTCATCTCCGCGTATCTGAGGAAACCGATAACTGTCTCTGAGTTTAGTTCTTGGTTTCTAAGGTGCACCCAGATACGGTTCTAATTTGGACCTCAAGACCTGAAAGGTCATGTGACCGGGCAGCGGTCCTTAACAGTACATATGTCAGATGGAAAGGTCACAGCGAAATGGAAAAGGAGATGGCCGGTCAAAATTTAGATACCTGGAAGAGACGCTCAAAACAGCCTTTCCTGACGGACTCACTGGGGAGCATGTAGGATAACTCTGTGTTGGTGTCAGAGACCAGGAGACAGGAGGTCACGTACTTCTTGATGAACTGAGACACCCGCGGTTCTGAGCAGGGGCTGATACAGGAGGTTGAGCCGACATCTAAAGAGGGGGTAAAAGAAGGGATAAGAGAAATATCACTTATTTTGCGTAGGCTGGCGTTTTAACGCCAGAGCCAGACACAACTGATGGAATCATGTCGTACATTGTCCTCTGTTCCAGCAACGTTTGCATGCAATGTCTTTTTACTGGCGCAGGATGGCGACCAGCATTAAAAGCGATGCTCCAAATGCCTTCAACAGTCATTTCTGGCATCAGGTTCCCTCCAGCACTTCACTACATCACCAAAGGCAACACAAAGGGTGATGGCTTGGCATATGGTAACCCAGCCTTACAGAACCCATTCCCATTCCATACGAGACAATACCCTACATACCAGGGATCATCCATTACCAACCTGGGCTGCTCTGCTTTTTCACAACTGTCAGCTTATAGCCATCTCCGTAAGTACTCTTCAGAAACAGCGGAGAACCACAACATTTCAGCTTCCCATGAGAAATAATAGCAATACGGTCGCCCAGAAGATCCGCTTCATCCATGTGGTGGGTGGAGAGGAGGATTGTGTGCCCTATGGAATAGTGGATGTTCAACAGCTGCCATAGGAGACCCATAAATGACCAAAGAGTGTAAAGCTCTGGAGGCTCTTACCTTGTTTGTACTTCAGAATAAGATCCCATATTGCCCTTCTTGCATAAGGGTCAACGCCGGCTGTCGGCTCGTCTAATATAACAGCTTTGGACCCCCCAACAAAAGCGATGGCCACGGACAGCTTCCTTTTCATTCCTCCGGACAGGGTCTGGACCAACGAGTGTCGTTTGTTAGATAACTCCAAGTCCTCGATCATCCTGAAGGAGAGGCGATACGGGTACAATAAGTCCGGACCTCTACTGACGGGGTTCAGTCAAGCAGTAACTTCGGAGCAGATGCTGCGCTACATATTTACCATAAGAGCACGGACCGTGCTCAAAGTATTTTTAGTCGAGGAGAACAACACAATTTACACTAATGCAAATAAATAATAAAACTTGGACTGCTTTATTTCATCATTAAGTTTCACCGAACAGGACGGAATAGCGGCGTCACGTGTGACAAATAGACTCAAGGTAACCCCCTGTTACTACCTCGTGATCTCCCCTAGCAGTAACTTGGTTGGGTCCCAAGCTACCCCCAGGGGAGGAGATAGTAAAGCTCATGTCAAGGTCTTTCTCTACTCCACTGTCTCCTCGGCTGTGGGCCTGCTCCTCGATGCTGTACCCCTGGAATAATGCTTTTTATGCCCCAATATTTAATAATGCCCCCTCTTATACCACCATCAGTAATGATACCCCTTTATGCCTCCAGAATCAATAATGCCCCAATCAGTAATAATGCCCCCTCTTATACCCCTAGAATTATTAATGACCCGTTATATCCTCACCAGTAATAATGTCCCGATTTAATGCCTTTTCTTATGCTCCCTATCAGTAATAATGCCCCCTCTTATGTCCCATTAGTGAAAATGTTCATTTTTTCTGACAAACAAACTGGCAATATACTCTCCTCTTTTGCTCCCTCCCACCACTCCTGTCCTTCCTCCTTTCCAGGTAGCGTGGTTGCGTGCCGGCATACATGAAAACAGCGGCCAATTCCTGGCCTCAGATGCGGAGGGCAGATACTGGCTGTAGTGGTCCTATGCCATCACACAATCATGCTGAAAGGTGGCAGGACCAGAGGGGCGCGAGGAGGATAAAGAGGAGACGATATTGGTGGGGTTTTTTGTATTGCAGTCTTCCTCTGCTTGGTACCCACATTCTCAGGGGTGCTTCACAGCCCGGACCCCGGAAACGTAAGCCCTGCAACAACTACTATGGTGGTATTTACACATTAGGTTATTTTGAAAGCGTAAATTTGACTCTACGGGATTATTGTGATTTCTGCTTGGGATCATCCGCAGAACCACATTGCTACTCAATTACTGATGAACTGCATAATAGATCCACCACAATTACTAGTCATCAGTCTGCCCGTTGGCCGTACACAAGATGCAGATTGGCCGAACTTGATAATTTCAGCTCATTATCTGAAGTGTGTGAGGCCTCCAGACTCCCGATGATAGACGCTGCGGAAGATTAGCATCAAGCAGTGGAAATCCAACTGCCCCATCCTTTTGTTCTCAGGATGAAAAGCTATTGCCAGAGGGGACTGGCAGGTGGCAGTGCGGTCTGGCAAAGTAGTCTGGCGGGTGGCAGTGCGGTCTGGCATCAGCCTTCTCCTCTCTCTACAGCATGCGTGTGTATGGGTTGTCAAACGTGTAAGCGTGTGGAAGTATGGAGCGTGCGCAGGGGTGTAGGGAATTGGGCGAGAGAGCTGTCAGACCGCTATCCAGTGTGTATGGCCAGTCTAGGAAATGTACAATGCAGCAAGTGGCATATATCCAACGAGTCTCCAAAATGCCAATATCATAATTGCCTTTACCTACTGATGGGTCATAGCTCCAAATTCATCTCCATACCCGTCAGCAGCTTCCATTATACTCTGCATTACTGAACTCTTAAACAAATCACATAAATCATTCGGCATCAACAAGAAAACAACTACATAAGTAAAAGAGGGTCACAGCAGCTCATCCTCCCCTCCACTGGGGGTTCAAGAAGAAACCTAACAGTGTAGGCGAGGACAGATGATGCAGCACCCCCAGAGGCCTGCCGGGGGATTGCTCGGGGGTGGGACCCTGTGACAACCCTCCTCCTTTTCCTGCAGTTTTCGTGCAGCTTTGCAAAATCCCGTCCACTTTGCTGGCTAATCCCAGGAATAGGAGTTGCGGGCGGAATTGCCACGGCAATTCCGTCCCATGTGAACCCAGCCCAAGAACGATTTCAGATTGTGCAAAACAGACCAACCGTAACCCTGGTGTATGTCCATGATCCTTCCCCCCCCCCCCCCCATTGACTTGAATGGATGACGCCATACAAGAAATCAGACCACAATAGGACACACTGCCATTCTTTTTACACGGACCACCAGACCGTGCAAGAGCATGTATGTCTGCATAGTCAGTCGCACACACAGACAGCACATGGATGAGCATTACGCCAATCTCCGTAAACCCAAGATTGTGCCCAAGAAGAATATTTTGTTCTTTAAGAACATTTTAAACAACTGATATCAAGTAAAAGCCATCAGGAAGGTTTCCTCGGTACATACTTGTCCATCTCCTTGCGTATTGCCTCCTCAGCCATGCCCTTCAGTCGGGAGTAGAACCAGAGATGTTCTTCTACTGTCAGTTTGTCGAAGAGCACATTATGTTGAGGACACATCCCCAGACTTTTGCGAATCTCATTCATTTCCGTACGAATATCATGTCCATAGATGGTGGCTGAACCAGAGGTTGGCGGAAATAGACCGGTGAGGATGGACCTGGACAGATGGAGAGTGTTAGAAGACCTTCAGATCGGTTCTTACTTAGAGTCGGGGTAACGTAGGAGCCAGACTTACATGGTGGTGGTTTTTCCTGCCCCGTTATGTCCTAGGAAAGACACCACCTGGTTCTCGTGAAGATTGAGGCTCAGTTTGTTCAATGCCAGTTTTTTACCAGTCTTGTAGATTTTAGTGAGCTTGTCAATGCAAACAACCAGTGGGAGATGATTGGGTTCCTCTTCTATACCGCGTGTCTCCTCTGCGGTGGTCAACAAAGAATCGATTAACGAGGTTCTGCAGGAGTACATTCAAAGAAACAATCGTTTGAGATCCTACTAGGACAAAACATACCTAGTCTTCGACTCTCCATGGCACAGGCTTGGTCTTCTTCCATGATGCTTAGTCGAGTTGGCCGGGACCATGGCCAAGACCACTCCCAGGTTTCTATACGTCCACTCCCAAGCCAATAGGATCGTTGAAAGGGAAAGTACCAGGGACGGGGAAGTCCATACATACCTGGAAGATATAGAATATTTACAGATTTCTGTAAAGCTGCTCAGGACTTCAGGTATATTTTTTAGGTTCTATAAGGTGACCACACACATTAGATGAATGTCGGACAAACTCGCCAATTTTGGGGTCATCAGATGACCATCTAATGTGTATCTGGATGTCAGGGGAAAGAAAGATCGTGCAATGTTGGACTTCAACATGCTCGATCCTTTGACCCTCGTGAGATAAGCTGCTGCCAAAGGAGTCTTCCTACTGATAGCATATACATGCTTGGCTGAGATGAGCATCCATGTGCACGGAGGGAGGTTTGGAATAAACGGCAGTCAGCTGGACAACCGTTCGCCCGACAGCTATTGCTGATGTATGGTTAGCTTCAGGCAAAAATGTAAGAGGAAACTCCAAGAGTGAATGTTCATTATCCGGCCACCCCCTCACCCACCTGTCATGCAGGACATTACCTGGGTGAACGGCTTCAATGTACCAGGTCAAAACGCCGTAGACTACTGCGTCAATTATCAGCATCATCATAGACAGCATAAGGTTGAAGTCATCCCCTTCCACCGGAGACTGGCTGAAGGTCTTCCACTGGATTCCGACCCCTGCCACTTCATACAGCGCAAAGTACTTAGAGCCGAGGCCGAAGGCAGTTGTGGACATGAGTGACTGTAGGGGCAGAGAACAAGGCACAGGATGACTTCAGAGACCTCGGAGGAAGAGGGCGAGATGCTAAATACATGACGATATAGGGACAGGGCATAATAGGGAGATAATTCTTCTTATTGGACAGTAATACATAATAAGCTTATTTATTTCAATGGATTTGTCTTTTATTGTTATGTAAGTGAATCTGGCGCCAATAAGAGGTTGTACAGGACGCCGACGGAAGACAATCTGATGAGCTACTTACAGCAATGCACTTCTCAAAGGCGGTGATCTTATCATGCGCCACTTCTTCCCTGATCGCTACGTACATATAGGGGACATAGCTGAGGAAGTAGATGATTCCGCCACAGGCAGAGGCCAGCTTAGCCTTGGAGTAAAGTACTGACACCAGGAAGCTTCAGGAAGGAGAGTAAGAACCAGGGGGTCAGTAAACCGTAGAGTTAGGGAATAATGCAGTACATGTAGATACACTGAATGGACACTTTAGTTTTTTGATTAAATAAAACTTTATTTAGTTACTTTATCCCTTTTTTGTATACAAGCGTTCCATTACCCCATTAAGGCCTCATGTCCACGGGCACGCATGGATTCCCAGTGCAGAATCCCACAGCGGTTTCCAGCCGTACCTGCAGCCATGAGACCAAAAATGACATTTACTCACCTGTCCGGACGCGGCGTGGGTCTCCTCCGTATCTTCTTTCTTCTGCGCGGTGGATGTGTCCAGGCGCGCCAGTGGCGAGCATCCACCGTGCTTTTTCTTTAAATCTGCAGCTTTCTCGTGGATCTGCAGCACGGTCACAGCGTCATACGTGGCCGTGCCGCGGATCAGACTGCTTCCACTGACTTCAATGGAAGGCATCCGTGGGGGAAACTGCAGAAAATGGAGCATGCTGCAATTTTTATTCTGCGTGTGCGATTCGCACGCCGGGATAAAATGACATCCGCAGGTATTTAATTACCTGCAGATGCCCAATGACTGTCTATGGACATATTGAACTGCGGATCATCTGCGCGGATTCCACAATTCAATTTTGCCCGTGGACATGAGGCCTAACACAATTCAACCCCCCCGCCCTCCGATTCCCTCTCAGATATATTACTTGTAGTCCATTTGTGCTCTGAACAGACATGTTATTGTATAGTGTCCATGCAGGCCTCCGCTTCTGTGCGGTAAGTGATTGTGCTCCGACCATTCCCCCCTCATGAATTACGCTCTCGCATTCTAGCGCACCGTATCCAGCAGCAGTAATGGCTTCACAGACTGCAGTCAATGTGACAACGTGTTACTGACACTTGTAATCTTTTTATATCCCCCCCCCCCCCCTATATCCGCAGCTCACTCTCCATGTCATTTAGCATTGCCCTTATATTTCGTGACAATCGTCCCAGTGGGATACTACTAAGTAGATTGAACGGCGCCAATCCTGGGGTACACAGCCACTTTAACCACTACTTAGTATATTTATGTCCTGTTTTCCGTTTGAGGTAAGTCCCCTTTTCCCAATAACCTGTTACCCTCATCTCTACATCCTCCTATCGTGGAGGGGACTCATCTAACCAATGCGGTGCTATCAGCTTCCTGGCAACACATAGGAGTCTCGCTATTGCTGTTTGTTCCACTGGTATACGGTTTACATATCCGAGGATACATGCCGGCGGTGCGAGCTCCAAGCTGAATCCATACACAGCACTGATCAGGGAGAATACTTCAGTCCAGAACGGCCACTTTATTAGAGCCCCCGGTCCTCTTATGATTGGCGCTGTACGAAAATTCACCCCGTGACCCCAGAGCATAAAATCACAATTTTCCGTGTATCAGTTTCAGTGTGAATTCACATTAGATGGGAAAATCCAGCGATTGGAGCGACTTCCAACGAGGCCGGGTCATCGGTGCTGGACTAGCCGGGGGCTCACTGCCAGCTGCGGGGGGTTATCTCATGTAACAGTGTGGGAGTCTATAGCAGAGGTATCAAATTTTTGGCCCACAAGGCTGAATATTTCTCTTCTCCCACCTGTGGATGGGGGTACAAGTGATCCTTCAGTCGTGGACAGAAGGTATTGCTATATTATAGACCTAATAATGCAGCAAAAACCTCTGTCCATGACTGAAGGATCATTCGTACCCCCATCCACAGGTGGAAGAAGAGAAAAGATATTCAGTTGGTTTGAAACATGTAGTCTACAGAGAATGGCATGATTAGGGAAAGACATCCACCAAAAGGGGATCCTGTGGATGGAACCAACTTGTGACCAAAAGGGGTCGGAGGAGGATGTCAGGAATCGTTCTGACCAACAGGCTGCACAGTCAGCGGAATACAACGCTGGAGCTCCAACTAACGTGTCCGAACGTACAACTCTCCGTTTCTTAGCACAGATGGGATATAACAGCGGATGACCAGTTCCAGCGACATTTGCGTACAAGAGAAACAGAAAGATGAGACTCCAGCGGGCAAAAGAGCGCAAAACTTGTATCACTGAGCAGCGAAAAACATCTCCTGGTCAGATGGATGCAGATTTCTGTTGCCCCGTGCTGATAGGAGGCCAGATTTTGGTGCAAGCAGCATGAATCGCTGATCCCTTCCTGTCCGCTGGAGAGAACACATTAGTACTACCATCTACTAGAAGCTTCTTGTCCGCAGGGGCCAATTTTCTGGCAGAATTATCTCATCAACTAGTGGAATCTACATCATGATAAACTGCTGCGGGTCTGAAGGCCAAAGGAGGTCCAATGCGCTACTAGATGCGGGGCTGATAAAGTGGTCGTCCAGCGTATGTATGACTGTAGTGTATACTAGTCTCTGCGTACGTTATGGAATGGATCGTCTTGTGAGAAGTGACCAAAAGATCCCGGCAGCCGCTTATCGTATAGACACAACAGAAATATCTTACCAGCCGTGAGGCAACACTCACCAAAACATGATGGTGGCCACAGCGTAGATGGAGAGGAAGAGCCAGATGATGAACACGTTGCTGTGCATGAGGACCTGGCCGTACTTCAGGATGCCGGTGAGAGCGGTCACCGAGATGGAGAGCTGGACGAAGCCGGTGATGAACCAGGCCACCCAGTGCACCGCGTTATTCAGACCCATCATCTTCATCACCTGGGGGCACAACAGGACCGGCCGGGGTGTTAGAGGGCAGAACGGACCGCATCACATTATAGCAAAAACTGCTCCGCTACTTCTAGCAACCCATCAAATATTAGCATAAAGATTAACCCCTCGGGAACCACCAACATCATCTAAACTGCGAACATATTTAGTTACCGATGTGGCATGGTGACAGTGATGTCAGAACTGCTGTTTGTCTTTTGTTCAGCTTCCAAAAGTCACATGATGTACCTCGAATGGTCCCAATAAAACTACAACTCTTACCACAAAAACAGGCGCTCATCGAGCTCCGCTGCCGGGGAATAAAAATGCTCTGGGTCTTATAATGCAGGTAAAGCGATCAGGTTAGTTTTACTGAATGCTGTAAAAGCAAAACCCCAAAATGATGGCGGAATTTAGTTTTTTCCTCCTATTTTCCCCCCAAAATTAAATAAAAGTTCTGCAACACATTACATGTACCCCAGAGTCCTGCCATTAAAAACACAACTTGTCCCACAATATATGGCTGTGCCAACACGTTACGGGTCTTGGTATACGACAATGAATATCGCTTGGTCCTTAAGGCACAAAATAGGCCGGTCACTAAGGGGTTAATAACACATTCTAGATCTTTAGCGTACATTAAAACACTCATTTCCTCCGATAGATCATCAATGACAGATTGCCGATCGTCCTGAGCAGCGGACCCTGCCAATCGGCTCATGAAACACACTGCGGACAGCTGGAGTGCTCAGAACGCCATCCGTTCAGCAGTGGGAGAAGGCTGCAATGCCAAATTAGACCACTGATCTACGGACGGCGATCTCTGTATCAGCCCTTCTCACCGATCCCCACTGTTGCTGTTGGTTTACATCCTGATTAGGAAGGGGTTTCAGTGAATGGACATACATTTATATCCTGGGGCGGAAAGGGGTTAACGGGGTTTTACAACCAAATTTTTGCCTTATCTGCACGACAGGTGATAAGTGTCTGATTGCTGGAGGCCCAACCAGTGAGACCACCAGAGATCCCAAGAATGGTGCCCCCCTCCATTCACTTCTATGAGCCAATGTGCTTGACAATCTCCCTCCATCTCAGTAAAGTGAATGGCGCTGTAGTCGAGGGCACCACGGCTCTATTCACATAGGACAATCAGGGGTGCCAGTCTAGGGATCAGTGGGGGTCCCAACGATCAGATCTATTTCGCCCCTTTCACCAAGCTTTATTTCCATCATCTGGGAGGACACGTTGAACGGTTCTCATGCACGGTCATTACCTCTTTCAGCCGATGTTCCTTCTCGGCCACAATGTGCTGGATCATCATAGCCACGGAGTAGACCCAGGAGATGACCATGCACAGCGGCATCATGTGCTCGATCACGAACAGGAAGCTGCAGCCACACAATTACTGCCATTACATGAGGTTCCACAAACGGCAACCCGATACAACAAGGTAGTCAATCATGCTTACTCGTCACGCGTGTAACATGGATAGGGGAAGATCTGCACATAGTTTCCTGGCTCCACTACATCGTGGCCCACAACAGTATTAATTATCGCTCTCTCCATCATATCTGCAATGAGAAATGGCGCCGTTTATTACAGCTGGTGATATATAAATATTGTACAAGGAGACGTTCATGCTTCTACTATACTTTGTTTCAATCCATCAGTATCTGTTAGATCTCCGCTTGCTGTCAGTGAAAAGAAACACTCTTGTTTACAGAAACTGAAAAGCTGTCACGAACATGTCCAACCCACAAGGCCGGCTTCATATGGGGAGGTTTTTCCAATGATTTTTAATGTAATTTTGTTTGTTTTTTTGCATTCTTTGTCCTTTTAAAATGAAGGTAAAAGAAAAAGCATCTGATAAAATGTCCAAGTGCACATATTGTAATCCCCTCCCACTCCAAGCGTAATTATATATATATATATATATATATATATATATATATATATACACACATATACATACACACACATATATATACACACATACACACACACACACACGCTGGGTGGGAAGGGGTTCCCGTGAAATAACATACGGATGGCACAGATTCAGAAGTTGCGCCCATGCCATCCGCAGTGGGAACTGGTTGTGACTGATAGCCGGCTTCCGCTGCAACAGAGAGGAACACCGATCCCTGCTGTTAACTTCATACATGCCGGGATCAATGTGGATTGTGGCATGTACGAGGTTAACAGAAGGAGGGCGCTCCCTCTGAGGTCATCGGCTCTCTGCCATGAAGTTGCAGATAGTTAGCGGATTGCTATGGCAACTGAATGCCAGTCAGTGGCGTCTGGGTCTGCCATGGCTTGTTATAGGTAGAATAGTGATAATACACTGCAGTATTTCAGAATTACTGCAGAGTATTATCTAAGAGATCTCGAGAAAGCTCCATCAAGTGCACTACAGGGACATAAAAATGGTGGAGGAAAGAACACGTAAAAAGATTGCTCACCTTTCCCCCATTTTTGTTTAAAAAAATAATAAAACACACACTTTTGGTATTGTTGCATCCGTAACAACCCATATAATAAACCGAACACACTTGATACCACATGGCAATTCCTATAAAGAAAAACAGAACCAAAATACTTTTTTCATTAATTTTCCCTCCCAAAAAAGTAATAAAAAGTGATCCAAAAATGTCCCCAAATGGAGCCAATATAAACCACGGCTCAGCATGCAGAAAACAAGCCCCCACACAGCCCCTCCCCCGGAGAAATAAAGTTATTGATCTTTGAATGCAGCAATGAAAAAAAACGTTATTTCTCCCATTCACACAGAACTAGTTGGCCGCGTTCTATAGGATCAGTGCTAGTCTGGGATAGATAGAACGGGAAACGCTCAAACTGTTCTGCCGGGAGAAAAAACACATTCAAATCTGCAGTTATGTTGTTTTTTCCTTACTGCGTTCACTATGTGGTATAAAATGACAGGATAACTTTTCTGTAGGTTAAAAAAAAACAAAAAAAAACACAAGGAATAAATTAAAAATAGTTTTTTGGTTTTTTTTTCCCACTTTTGCACAATAAAAAAAAATATTATATATATTCTAGGATGAAAAGTGGAGATGAGCATCCCAAAAAACTGTTGCATCACTAGGGCCAAAATAGGCGGTGTCACACCGTAAATACCCCGCAGCCAATAACTACGTCACAAAATCAGGGCAGTTCATAGAAAAGATGCTTTTCCACGGAACAATCAGTGATGACGGACGGATCGGCTGTGTGAACAGGCAGTTGGTCACTTATGAGCTGTGAATGGAGGCGGGCAGGCAGGCAGGACGATCCCCGATCCCCCCTACCCCGGCTCCATTCAGTCGGCAATAGAATTACGGTTGGGATCAGCGGTGCGGCACCATTTGCCCGACACCTCCCCCGTGTACGGGCCCCCGGAACACTTTTTCAAATCCATCTTCTATATTCATAAATATAAAAATCCCACATAAAAGTGCAAGAGAAAATGAATAAATAAACTCCGTGAACTCGACAAAGCTCCGCCCACATGTAGCGTAAGGCCCAATGTCCACAGGCGGGTTTTAATGCTAAAATCTATGTGGGAGAGCCGCACCTCTAGCCGCCCATTGGCATGCATTAGCATCCGCAAGGCAGTTTAAAGCATGCCGATGTGATTTTTTTTCCCAGATGACATTTCTGCGGATCCCGTGGGACGGCTTCCGTTGAAGTCAGTGGAAGCCGTCTGATCCGCGGCCCGTCCGCAGCTGACACTGTGGATGAGCCGCGAAACCGCAGGAAAGCAGGAGATTCAAAGAAAAATCATTTGCACTGCGGATGATGCATGCAGCACGACGCCGGAGCGTCCAGACACATCCGCCGTGCTGAAGTAAGAAGATCCGGCCGGCACAGAGGGGACCCACGCTGGATCGGGACAGACAAGAAAATGTATTTTCCTGTCCATGTCCGCGGGCACGGCTGGATTCAGCAGATGGGATCCATGCGTGCGAGTGGACACGAGGCCTACAAAAACTGGATGAAAACAGAAACAAACGGGAAAAAAAGTCACAGATCTGCTGCAGAATTTGAATTTCAAACCGTGAAATCCACAATGAAAATCTGCAAAATCCGCAAAAAGAATTGACACGCTGTCAGTCTAAAATCTGCAGCGCATGTCAAATTCTATACGACGCTCCTGTGCAGCACAGGGGCGACATCTGGTGAAAGCTCATCCATTTTTCTGCTACTCTACGGCCGGGTTCACACGGGGTGGAATTGCAGCAGAATTTCCCAATGCGGGCTTTCTGCACCGAAATTCCACCTGCAATTTTTATCACTGCATAAAGCAGCAAAGTGGACGAGATTTGCAAAAATGTCGCCCACACGCTGCGGCCAAGCCGCGCTGAAATGGACATGCCGTGGCATGTCAGTCTTATCACAGTTTCCACTGCGGCCATCTCTCCTCTCTATGGGGAAGAGTCGGTCACAGCGGAATAAGCCGTTGGAAAACCCGCAGGACTTCAAGCTGCGGAAATCTTGTGGAATTTCCGTGCGGTCCCGCTGCGGACTTTCCGCCCCGTGCGACCGCAGCCTAATATGCTGCATATTTTTCAACTGCAAATCCAGATGGAAATTCCAGCGTGCGTCCGATACATGTGAAGATACTTTACCAGGGCTTGGCTGTAACAGGCCATGTAGGTCAGTTCATAACAGAACATGGAGAAGACAGGTGTTCAGTCTCACTATGTAAGAATATTTCTATTCACTGACAGCAAACAGAGAGCTTGATAATAGTGAGTAATTTAAACAAATGTTACTGAAGTGTTCCTCATCATGCAGTATAGGCTATAATGACCTTGTATCCACACAAAGCCGTAGAGAAAGTAAAAGCGGCCTCCAGTATTGGGTCCCGGTCTCCAGTAGGCCCGGCGGATTTCGTTCGTTTTTTCCGTAAAACTGGAATTTTGTCTGATCTTGTACATGACGTGCGGGGGGAGGGAGCCATCGGGTTTGGTTTGGAAGATGACACCTAAAAAATAAATTATTAGTGAATTACTGAGGCTGGGGTTTTGGATTCAGATAAGTGATGAGGGAGGTGCAAATCCTCCAGAATGGAAGCTGCTTGTACACTGCGTTCTCCGTTCTGGCTCATGGACGGCGGTCTGGAGCCAAGGACCCCACTCTTATGTCTATGTGCCCTCTTCATGAGATAGACGCCCCCATCCTCTTACGTTCCCGGGAAGTCTGCAGCCCCCTGAGGCATCGGGGTCTGGTCACAATTGCCGTGGACCCTTTTACAGGGAACGATTATCTTTCAAAACATTGCTGGATTGTGCGAATTTGAACGATAATCATTCAGTGTAAACACGGCCGACCACTGAACGGCGAACGAGAATTCATTGGCTTCACCTTCATTGTATCCAGGCATAGAAATCATCGTTCGCAACTCGTCGTGTGTAAAGAGCGACATTCAGTGAATGCAAACAACGAAACGATCGAGCAAGCAAAATGTAAAGGATTCATCTGCCTGCGTAAAATGGCTGAAGGGGCGACTGTCTTCACTTGCTGGTGCAAACAATTTCTTGCTCTGTGTAAAAGGACCCTTAAAGGGGTTTTCCAGGGAGAATACTACTGATGACGTATCCTCGGAATAGGTTATCAATAGTTGATCGGCTAGGGTTTAGTCGCTTGGGACCCCGACTAATTGCATGCTGTCAGTGCCGCCAATACAGAGAGGTCGGAGTGGAAGTCTCTGCACTGACCTCTGTGTACTGGCCGGTACGGCGCTCATTAAAATCAATGTTAGCTGGGCCTTCAGTTACAAGCGCCGGCTGATCGGTAGGGGTCTCGAGAGACAGGCCCCAGCCGATCAACTATTGATGACCTATCGTGAGGATGGATCATCAATAGTATTCTCCCTGGAAAACCCCTTTAAGACCACAAATGAGAAAGAAATGGGTGAGACAATGGGATATCCCTCGGTTATGTTACGTGTGGTACTGACTTACTTGCAAAAACCGTAACGTTGTCCTGATAGGCCTGGTTGAGGGTGTAGTTCACGATGCTGTCCTCATTGGGGAACCCTTTAAAGATGTCTATACTGACCTATGTAAAAGAAGAAGAAAAGCTAATAAGTTCCAGTAAACCATTATAAAGTGCAAATAAGACTCCATCCTGGGACTTCCTTCCCACCTTAGACATGAAGCGTGTCCATCCGCAGGCCGCGTTGTCGATGGTGTCCAGCTGTTGCAGCAGAGTACTGACGTTCAGCGCAGTGAAGTTGGAGCTGAGGACCCGGCGGAGCAACTCGCTGTCAGAGCCGTTCTGGAACTCTGGAAGTTTCTGAAGATAGCTGGTGACCTGCGAGAGATGAGATAGCGTGAGGGAAAGTGACAGCAGGCGAGAGACGAGATCTGCAAAACCTGACGGATGCGGAGGACATCCAACCAAACTCCTTGGGTAAGGGGTGACTACACTCGTCTAATCTTGTGATGCCTTACTTCTACCTCGTTAGTACGGGGATGGATCCGATGGCTCCCGCATCCGACAACATGGACTTCTCACTCACCTCCTGCAGCCGCTGAATCCGTTGCTGCAGCTTCCCGTCTTCCAACAGACTGCGGATCTCTGCTGAGATGTTCATCCACATCTTGGCGTATTGGGTCACGTTACCCACAAATGCAAAGGTCTCATTGGCCTAGAAGGAAGCCAAATCATTAGTAGCTTCGGGGCCAAACAAGAAAATTCTACGTCTGCAACACAATCAGCTACATAGAAGCAGTTATGCGGGTTTTTTTTTGCACTCCGTTTACCTTTAGAACAATCTTGGTTTCTACCAATAGAGGGCGATGTGTGTAAAGTTGTTAATGACTTGAATAGCAACACATACAGATCGTATTGAAGCATCAGTAGGCTACAGCTTTGGCCACAAGGTAAGGGACTCACCGTAAAAGGGTTAAAATTTGCCAAACTAAAAGATGCACCAAAAATTGCCCCAGAATAGTCACCAAGAGTTGGATGCCTGGCCATAAAGGGACAATTTTTCCGGCACAACAAGAGTGCAGGGACGGAAAGAGGGAATACGGAGGAAGGAGGCGCCAGACAGAGAAAGAAGGGGCCCGCTGGCCGCAGGGATAAAGGAGCAGAATCACTGACCCCTGGAAAACAGGAGACCGTTCCGATCTGAGCAATGAAAGCAGAAGTGAGGCGAGCGTTCTGGACCCCCAGACAACGTTGTGGGATTACTTGGGTCAGAAATCGTAAGTGAGGCTGGCCTAATCAGGAATGTCAAGTATGCCCCCTGATAGGGAAACAAAGAGCCAAGGCTCATTCACAAGGGCGTGTTTTCGGTCCGTATTACACGCATAATATGGACAGCCTAAACCCTACTGATTTACATTACGGTACTCTCAGACATTCATTTTATATGTGCACGAGCTGCACGGAGGAGATCGGACAGGTGAGCTCACCTCTGTCGCTCGCGCCGCCGATCACGGACTGAGGTATCGTTCCAGGAGGAGGTCTACAAGCACTGGGTAACACAGACCTTTCGAGTGGGTGCCCGGACTGTATTTGTAAGACACGGCGCCGCTAGAAGCGGAGAGTTAATCTCCTTTAGGAGGTATTAGTACGTAATGGTCGATGGCATGCTGTGAATTGTAGTACACGTTCAGTTGCTTCATTGTTATCTTGTGATTCCCGTGTTCTCATGTAGATGTTAGTTACTCCATCGTATCCCACGTCGCTATACCACCGCCCACAGCAGATACACGGATTATAGGCTGGTCCTGCAGTCCCCTAGTTCAGCAGCAGTCAATGCAAGTCACATTGCAACTCACAAGTTGGCACGACTGAACCGCAGATCAGAAAACATCCAACCTTGATGGATTTTTTGGACCCGTATGAACTCAAGTGTTTGTGGCTGTAAGAATTTTTTTACACTTTGTGCTTTTTGGAAAAATACCACTGCAGTTTAAATGGGTTTTCCACGACTAAACTTACCCTTAGAATAGGTCAACGGTTGATCCATCTGGGGCTCACTGGTCGGTAACCCCACGAGCAGCTGTGGCCACTTAAGGTGCAGCGCCATGCATTGTATAGTGTCTGTGCCTGGTATAGCGGCTCACTCCTAATTACCTGAATGGGACTGAGCTGCTCTCGGGCCATGTGGTTGATAAATGGGACATCACAGGGCTAAGACGAGGAGGTGGCGCTCACCCAAGCATTGCAACCTCTTCAAATCCGCTTAATGGCCCCCAAGTGGCGGACCCCACCGATCAACTATTGATGACCGATCCTGAGGACAGCTCATTGATATTTTATCAGTGATGATCAGACAAGCACGTTCCTAGCTAGGAATGTTCATTTGATCGATCATTGAGTCATATGAAGGTGCCACCGATCACCGGATGAAGAAGCAAATGCGAGTTTGCCAAGTGATCACTTCATCTTTCATGCAGCACCAATAATAATCCTTGCCAGCAGCGCATCGCCCCATGTAAACAAGGATAGGTTGTCGACAATGATGGAAGTCTGGGGGGAAACGAATGACTGTAAGAATGTTTGTTCATCACCCATAGGGTCTGAAGCAACTTGTGTAACGGCCTGGCAGAGGAGTGCGGATCTAGTTGATCATCATCGGGACCAGATCTATAAATGTAGAACAGTTCTGCTTCTCCTTCCGGCTGAACCCACTTCTCAGCTTGGATTAAGAAAAGAAAACCCATCAAACACTGCGGCGACGCTATTCCAAAAAGAACATAAATGCTTTGTGTGAAACCTCCTTACAGATCACAGAGCAGAGGCTTACACTTGGCACTGTGAGGCGGTATGTGTGCGGGCATCGCACAGAGCTAGTTATATGGCACCGCAGGGCATCTTCTGGGCGTTATATGTACAATTATCTCTAGGCTCTGCTGATATCAGTTATCTGGGTGTCGTATGTCGCTGCCTGAGCACTACATGGCACTATTTTATGTGGATGCTGTGCTGCTTCACACCTTTTATTTCTGCTTTGCGCTAAAACCAAAAGCTTGAACCAAACTTTAAAAATTGTGTGATAACCCCTGAGGTGGCTGCCGCCAGCAAAACCCCATGACCCGCTGTGGCATCGGAGGTCGAAATGGGCAGGAGGCACATGGTAAGCCGAGAGCAGACTCTGTGCATCAGCGTTTTATCCATAAACCCATCCTCATCCAATAGATTCATGTTTTAACCCCTTAGTGACTGCCCTATAGTGTTTTTACATCCTGCTACTGCATGACATGTATTAAGGGAGATCGCGGGGTGATCCTCCTCCATACATCGTGAGTGTCGGCTGTTTCTTACAGCTGAAACCCGACGGCAACAGCCTCGATAAGCCGCGCGGCTCATCGGGGCTGTTAACTCTTTAAATGCCGCTAGCAATTTTTGACAGCGGCATTTAAAACCCCCAAACAATGTTCGGGAATCCTGTACAGCCCCCCCCCCGATGAGATCCCAGAGAGCTGTGCGGGCGCCATGGCAGAATGCCGATCAAGCCATCCCCAGAGGGATATTTAGAAAAAACAAAACAAAACACCTTTTGCCATATTTATAATAAAAGAATCTAAATAAGAAATCAAAAATACATATTTGATATCGCTACGTCCGTAAAGGTCCGATCTATCAAAGCGATGCTTTTATTTACGCCACGTTCAGAGCGTCGCCAGAAAAAAAATAAAGTGCACCAGAAATGCGCTTTTTTGGTCACCCTGTTTCCCAGAAAAAATGCAATAAAAAGCGATCAAAAAGCGTATGTATTCCAAAACGGTACCAACGCAAACTGCACGATGTCCGCAAAAAATGAGCTCGACGGAAAAATAAAAAAGCTATTGCGTGCAGAAGATGGCGGCAGAAAATAATAAAAAAATAATTTAATATCTTTGAAAAAAAATCTAAGTAGTACAGCAAAAAAAACAAAAAAAACATACAAGTTTGGCAGCGCAGTAATCGTGACCAATACAATAAAGTGATCAGGTCATTTTTGTTGCAGTCTGTATGCCGTAGAAACAAGACGCACCGAAAGATGGCGGGATTTAATTTTTTTCCATTTCTCTCCCCTTAGAATTCTTTAAACATTTTTCAGTACATTATATGGTTCATTAAATAGTGCTATAGAAAAATACAACTTGTCCCGCAAAAAACAAGCCCTCATACAGCGACAGCGATGGATAAATAAAGGAGCTACGATTTTTTAAAAAAGGGGTAAGGAAAAAACGAGAATAGAAGAAAAAACAAAAAAGCTCCGTCACTAAGGGGTTAATATAGTAATGGAGACGTTGCGGATATCCTACCTTGCGGATGACTTTATCAACTTCCGTTCCTACAGGGGAGTAAAGTATTTTGGGGTTGCTGGTCATCAGGTGCACAAGTAGTCCCAGGTTCCTCTGCTCTTTGCTGGTGAAGCCCAGAGAGCTCATATTTCCCTGCTTCAGGGCTTCTGGCTCAATGGTTCTGAAAGAGGGAAGAAGAAAGCGGACAACCGGTAAGATTCATGGACATCACTGGTGGCGCGTGCCACACTGCCTACAATTTCATCTCTTTGCCACTGACCGGTTGATGCCACAGAGGATGGGCTGCAGGCCGGCCCACAGCTGCACGAAGGCTGAGAACTGGCTGCGCGGGTTCTCTTCATCAGCCTCGCTCTCCTGCACTTTCCCCTCTTCCCCTTCTCCGGTGGAGTTGGTATTGCTGGTGAGATTGTAGTTCCAGTTGGTGGAGTTGACTGGCGTTGGGTTGGTCTTGCTGGCACAGGCTCCTTTGGGTAACAGCTTGGCCAGAGCAGACAGTATATCCACGTCTTTTAGGATCTTTTCGACTTGCAGCAGATCCTCCAGGAGCGAGCGCAGCCGGTGCTGCGTTTCAGTTGCGTTTACTTCATCGAGACGAAGCTGAAAAAACCAATGGTGAAATATTGGCTACGGCAGCGACTGCAATGCGCATTGGGTCATTGCTATCAAGAATTACAGAGATCATCTCCCCACTGTTCTGCCTGTGTCAGTCTTCACTGAAGATATAGCATTCTATTGAGGAGGATCTTGTGAAGAGAATGACAGATCCTTCCAAATAGACAGTAATTGTGGGAGGTCAAATAGGAACAAAGAACCAAGATGGTGATTCTATCTCCAGAGTGTACATGATATCATCATCAGTCTGCAGGGGGATCTCTGGCTGCAGTCTCTGGGTTTATGGCTCTTTGAAGGGGTTGTCCCGACAAAGAAGTTATTCCCCATTTACAGGTTAGTGGATAAGGATCTGACAAGTGGGGGCCCAACTGCTGGGACTCTCATCGATCATGAAAATGGGGCCCCTGAAGTTCCCCAAATGCAGTAGTCGTGCAATGGGACTGCTGGAGACAAATGGACACTTGGCTTCTAGCAGTCCTATTAAAATGAAGGTGTGACTGCTGTTCCATTCATTGGGGGACCTTTGGGACTTGTGGCTGGTGGATAACCCCTTTCAGTTGGACAACTCCTTTAAGAAGTGGCAATATAACAGTGCTTGACTAGGACTGCAGAGTGGCTACTTACAAAAATGGGGGTCACTCACCCGGCTGACAACTTTGTGTATGTCCACCTGTTCCTTAAGTTCGTGGGACAATTCTTGGAAACGTTCCTTACGCACGGGCTCAGTGCCGTCACATACAATGCTCTTATAGGAGGTCAGCAAGGGCCGCTTGGCTTCGGATACGTCGAGGATACTTCCAAGCTGATCCAAACTCCCTTCACAAGTCAGGACCTCCAGCTCTTTCGGAGTGAAGAGAATATCCTGGAAATAACAGAATTCCTCAATAAGCCCGGATTCGCGCAGATGTATTGCGAGTTGCACCTGACAATCTTGGGTGCGACGTGCATCGGTCAGCACACAGACACCCATCTATCTGCTGCCCGATCTGCATCGCAGGTCCTACGGTCATCCGTGAAAACGAACAAGAATAGGACATGCAGTGTTACTTGTCACAGAGGCCATCAGTCCTGCTACTGTTTTGCCTCATAGGCTATAAGGGGGCTGTGTGCGGACCATGGAATACACAGACAGCACACAGCTTAACATGAGAGCCCTGTGAATAAGCCCTAGGGCACAGAAAAAAACACTCATATCATATATAGTCAACCATAAGTTGTACCTCCAGCTCCTTCACCATAGCCTGAGGATCGTAACTTTCAGACGACGCATTAGGGATAGCAAGGCCAAGAGCAAGAGTGAGGAGCCTCAGAAGAGCCGGCCGATGCCTGGATTTCAGGGGGTCTTGGAGCGCCTTGTGAATAAGTCCTTCTTGGAAGGATTTCAATTTGCCTAAAATGTTCCCCTGCAACAAAATGACACTCAGTTACAATATACAAAAAGCAGGATATATAGTAGCCTAAAGGGTGTCGTATGAGCAATACTATGAGAAGTGTACTACATAGTGGGGTAAAGGGATCAGCTCCCAGCCTGGAGGGGTCTTCTATTCTATGCATCGCTGTGCTGAATGTTCTACTATGTACTAACAGGCCGGTGGTCTACAAGCTGCCGCCTTCCAGCTGTCGTGAAGCTACAACCCCCAGCATGCTGTGACGGCTGAAGGACTTCAGGGTATGTTGGGTGTAGTAGTTTCATAACCACTTCCATAGCATGCAGATGACTGCTGTACAAGAGGTGAAGTCCATCAACCGTCACTGCAAATACAACTAAGGTCAAATCACAGAGGTAACAATCAGTAAATCACAGCAACCTAGAAAACGATACCTTACTGATCATCATTAGAAATCCCCGACGCATGTAAGACGCTCCCAAAATATAATGTAGACAGCCCTACATATACCCTCTGGCCAGAGACTCAAAAGGTGAGAGAAGTAATAAGGAATATAAGGGAGGAGCAGCCATATCTCGACAAACGTCCTTGGTCTTTACCTGCCTGCCTGCGGGGCGCTCGTCCTGACAAAGGTGTGCCGGCTCCGCAGGGGATGTCCTTAGGTAGACCCCTATTAAGTTTCCCCCCATCCTCAGCAAACTGTGAATTATTACTGACCCGGCTTATTATTCTTATCACCTTTGATCCTCTGGACGGAAGTTATATGTATACAAGCGGTCAAAAGTTTTACAACATCTCAACTTTTTCAGTTATTTTTACATTAACGCAGTTCAAGTCCAGCAAAAAACATGCAGTGGTTTACAGGTTCCAGGGTAAGTTAAAAACAAAAATAATATAAGATTTTAAGCTGAAATACAATAATAGTCTGAATCTATGATTTTAACCATAGGGCTTTTTTCAGGTAACGCATTAAGGACGGAAAGCAAATTATGGTTTGAAATTGGATGCAGACAATTCCTACAGGTGCCTCAACTTTTGTTAATTACTTTCAAACCCTCTCATTCTATATGAGCAGTATTGGAATGGACTGCAATAAACCCTCTAGGGCAGAGTTTGGACAGTCATTCTTTTTAGGACAGAACACATTGCTATCATAATGGCAAGAAAAGGCTATTAACCAAATAAGACAGACAGATGATTATAACCCTTAGAGGTACAGATCTGTCCTACAGAGAAAATGCTAAGAAAGGCCGTCAGATCAGTTTCAAAATCCAAGTGTCAACAGTTTGCATGAGTGGCGCCTCACAGCACAAAATACTCAAGCACAACTTAATACAGCAAAAATTCAGCAAGTTTGCATTTCAACTGCGTAGATAAGACTTCTTACTGCAGGTCTGACAGGTAGAGGATTAGCAAGAAAGCCACCTCTATGGCTGCATTCACACGAACGTATATCGGCTCGGTTTTCACGCCGAGCCGATATACGTCATCCTCATCTGCGGGGGGGGAGGGAGGATGGAAGAGCCAGGAGCAGGAACTGAGCTCCCGCCCCTCTGCACTATTTGCAATGGAAAGATGCGGGATGGGGGCGGGGCTAATTCTCTGGAAATAGCCCTGCCCCCGTCCCGGCTCTCCCCATTGCAAATAGTGCAGAGGGGCGGAGAGGGGGCGGGAGCTCAGTTCCTGCTCCTGGCTCTTCCATCCCCCCCCCCCCCCAGATGAGGACAACGTATATCGGCTCAGCGTGAAAACCGAGCCGATATACGTTCATGTGAATGCAGCCTAAGATTGTAAAAAAAAAATAAAAAAGAAAGACTTGCCTGGACCAAGCAGCGGCTGCAGTGGACTACTAAAGAGTGGAAGAAGAGCTTATGGACTAAATAATCAAAATTTGATACCTTTGGTACCCCGTCGAGTAGGTGAAAGGATGGTTCCAGAGTGTGCGCCCTGCTGCTCCATTCATTTCAATAGGGCTGACGAAAATAGACAAGCATTGCATTGGCTATCTGTCTGCGCCATTGAAATGAATTGATCTGCTGCCATGCATGTGCGACCAGTAGACCATGTGCAACTACATTACATGAATGGGAAAAGGGATCCTGCTGCGTTAAATAGAGGAGACACAGGTTCCCTGTGATTGGTAGGGGCGGACCTGCGGTAAGTTGGGCAGTCGGACCCCCACAAATCTATCGCTTTTCATCCATCCTTGAATGGTTGAAAACGTATAATTTCATACACTAACTGGACAACCCCTTTAATAGGTTGAAGTGTGAAGTGACCGACTAGAAGTGCCACAAGACAGCTGCCGATAGCGATTATCACCTTTCAGCTTCCATGTGACTAGGACACAAATCTTACCATATTGAGGAATTTCTCCCATGTTAAGGCCCTTTTACAAAGGCCGTCTATCAGTGTGTAATGAGCCCTGATCACAGAGATCGGCGCTCATTTCCCTCCCCTTTATACGAGCCAATCAGACTCTACCGGTGGAGGAATAATTGTTCATACCATCGTTCAGCCCCCATGCACGCTCCTCGTTGTTGGCAGCACTTTCCCCGTTCACATGGGGAGATGTGCTGCAGAGAACGATGAAGTTTTCTGGTCACATAAAAGATTTGATCAGCTAACAAAAAAGCATTTGCTCGTTCATCAGCTGATCGCTGTGCCGATTGATGATCTGACGCGCTCGGTCACAATCCTTGGCCTGTGTAAGAGGTCATATGGAAGTGGATGAAACTCACATGGAGACTGAAGATCTGCCCTCCTGCTGACGTGGCTGCTTCCCAGGGGCCCCTCACGGGCAGATCATCAGGCGACAGATGAGAAGAGCTAAAGAGCAAGTGGTAAACCTGAGTAGACAAAAGTAATACAATGTGAGACAAGGCTGTATGTGATGGGGTAATGTCAGGGTGTAGGAAGGGAAGTTGGAGGTAAAGTATAAAAGGAAGATGGGATCAAGCGGCACAATGTATTCCAGGAGAGGACTGTTATGGTCGTAAGCGGTGGGCTAACAGACGGAAGTGTACAAAGCAGAAAGAGCAGTGTCTTCCAGATGGACAGGGCATGTCAGGAGAGACGTGAGGGGAGGAGTAATGGACTGACATTTACATGGCGGACGGAGCAGGGTACCGCAGTAACAGTACTCAGGACAAGAGCTCGCGGAAGTGGCCAAATGCAAGAAAGTCTAAATCGGCAGTTGCCAACCTGTGACACTCTAGCTGCTGCAAAACTACAACTCCCAGCATTCCTTGAGCGTGACATGGTGGGGGTCATAGTTTTGCAGCGGATGGAGTCACTGGATGGAGAGTACTGGGCTACATAATACAAGTGATCAAACCTCACACTTACCTCTTGCAGGTTTATACTGGAGCTGGCCAGTAACTCAACGACATTACTGGGCAGGGAGAGATTGGACTGCAGGAATTCCCGGAAGTCGGTCTTGTTTTTCACCACTGAATCCAACGTAAACCCTGGAGCAGAGAAAGCAGAGAGCGTGGTTACAGGAGGCCGCGGCTCGTGTGCCGCTGACGAGGGGTTCTGTAGGTTGTATATGCTGCTGCATGCAGATTTTTGGGACCGGAGAAAAGCACCGGACTTTGCAGATGTAACCTAAGAGTCTACAAATCTGCAGATGCGGATGTCACGAACGGAGCGCGGTCCCGCTGACCAGATGGAACTTGCAGGTGCAGATTAGTCAGACCGGTTACCTGACTGGCGGTGGAAATGGTTCTCTAGGGAACTGTGGTCGCTGCTCAAGGACTCCAGGTGATTCTTCAAGGATTCCAGCTCTTCCTCCAGTCCCGGCCGGTCGGTATCAAACAGGTTGCTGTTCTCCACCACTTCTGTCAGCCGGTCCAGGAGCTGCGTGACTCTACAGGAGGCAGAACGCGGGGTTAGTCGTTGGCACTAGGCTTGGCTTTATGTAGCAGTCAGGCATGAAGTGGTCTATGATCACACTTTAAGGACTCGTCAGGCTGCCTTTCTACGTAGCGCCTGCAGCACGTTTCGATGGAGTTTTTGATGCGCGTGTTAATTGTGCCCAAAACGCTGTCTGAAAATCGTTTGTGTTTTACCGTAACGCGCCGCGGTCATGTGGTTCACAGCTCATCTGCTTCTACAGGTGAAGCACACGGCTTCAAGGTGCTTCACTTGTGGAGGCGCCACAAAACTGAAATCACAGCGTTTCATAGTAAAACCCCCGTGGCTTACGGTGTGCGGTCTGAGTGCGACTAACATGCATCGAAAACACTACAAAGACGCCACAGAAACACAGGAAAACAGTGGTAAAATCATCACTGGAAACACAGCCTGTGGGTGCCTTCACAGGGGCGACAGCGAATCACACCCGACATTCTTGGGCACGACGCGCACCCCATGGCACACCGACACTGATGTGTGGGCGACCGCATATCTGCATGTTCTAGTCTCGGCGAGACGCACACGAAATTAGGACATGCTGCGGTTTTCCGGTCTTGCAGCATCACTGAGAAAGAAAAATCACCCAAATAAATACATCCATTGCAAATAATGTGTTGTATTTTGGTATCTAATCCTATAATGTGCTGAGGTATCTAATCCTATGATGTGTGATCCTGTCTGCTGAGGTATCTAATCCTATGATGAGTGATCCGGTCTGCTGAGGTATCTAATCCTATGATGTGTGATCCGGTCTGGTGAGGTATCTAATCCTATGAAGTGTGATCCTGTCTGCTGAGGTATCTAATCCTATGATGTGTGATCCCGTCTGCTGAGGTATCTAATCCTATGATGTGTGATCCCGTCTGCTGAGGTATCTAATCCTATGATGTGTGATCCGGTCTGTTGAGGTATCTAATCCTATGATGCGTGATCCCATCTGTTGAGGTATCTAATCCTATGATGCGTGATCCCGTCTGTTGAGGTATCTAATCCTATGATGTGTGATCCTGTCTGCTGAGGTATCTAATCCTATGATGTGTGATCCGGTCTGTTGAGGTATCTAATCCTATGATGTGTGATCCCGTCTGTTGAGGTATCTAATCCTATGATGTGTGATCCGGTCTGTTGAGGTATCTAATCCTATGATGTGTGATCCCGTCTGTTGAGGTATCTAATCCTATGATGCGTGATCCCGTCTGCTGAGGTATCTAATCCTATGATGTGTAATCCGGTCTGCTGAGGTATCTAATCCTATGATGTGTGATCCGGTCTGCTGAGGTATCTAATCCTATGATGTGTGATCCTGTCTGCTGAGGTATCTAATCCTACGATGTGTGATCCTGTCTGCTGAGGTATCTAATCCTACGATGTGTGATCCTGTCTGCTGAGGTATCTAATCCTACGATGTGTGATCCTGTCTGCTGAGGTATCTAATCCTATGATGTGTGATCCTTTTTTGCAAAGCTGAGGTGCTGTATCTAATCCTGAAATGCATGACACTGTATGTGAGGTGTGTATCTAACCGTATGTGTGATCCTGTTTGCAGATCTGCTGTATCTAATCCTATCACGTGATACCATCTGCTGAGCCATGCATGAAAGTTTATGATGTGATACTATCTGCTGAGCTGCTGTATCTAACCCTCTCATGTGTGATACCGTCTGATGAAGTGGCGTATCTGAGGCTACTTTCACACTAGCGTTATGCATCTCCATTGTTCTAAGAGTCGAACAAGTTGAAAACTGGTACCGCCAGCTCCAGCAGATGCCGCACTGACAGCAGACAGTCCCCATAGTCCCCATTCACTATGATGTGGGCCATCGTTTTCTCGTACAAAGTAGCACAGCATCCTGCGCCATTTCATCAGGATCTCATGCCAATCTGTGCCGCAGGATCCTAATAGAGCCTCCGCCCCAGACACGGACGCAGCCCAAGTTGGTCATGTGAATGTAGAAAGCATCTTAATAGTAAACATTAATCAATCCTGAAGATCTAAAACTCCCGTCACGGGAAAGGAGATTGTGTGGAAATGGAGCCCAACAGAGAAGGCGGTGGCGCGGCGCAGGACGGTCGCTACTCACGTGGAGTTGGTGTACTGCAGGAATCCATACTCATCTCTCTGGCCATCAGGACACAGAGACTGCATCACCGGCAGGATCCCGGCGGAGGTGAGAGGTGCCGCCGTGTAGAAGGCTGTGAGACAGAGGACACAGGTGAGACCGCGGCGCGGGAGGAGACGGCACGGAACACGGATTACAAGGACACAGAGAGGAACGTCATCTGCACACTAGTCGTATTACAGAAGCAAGAAGGGCGGACACAGAGACAGATACAAGATCACCCCAACACACCCTTACCAGCAGAAGAAGGGTTAATAGGTTAGTTGCAATCAGGGTTGTAGATACAAGAGAGGGTAAACTAGTATATACTGCCTGCTATATACCGCTTACAGAGGATGGGAGGAGCACTGCTATATACTGCTTACAGAGGATGGGAGGAGCACTGCTATATACCGCTTACAGAGGATGGGAGGAGCACTGCTATATACCGCTTACAGAGGATGGGAGGAGCACTGCTATATACCGCTTACAGAGGATGGGAGGAGCACTGCTATATACCGCTTACAGAGGATGGGAGGAGCACTACTATATACCGCTTACAGAGGATGGGAGGAGCACTACTATATACCGCTTACAGAGAATGGGAGGAGCACTACTATATACCGCTTACAGAGGGGTGGGGGAGCACTACTATATACTGCTTACAGAGGATGGGAGGAGCACTGCTATATACCGCTTACAGAGGATGGGAGGAGCACTGCTATATACCGCTTACAGAGGATGGGAGGAACACTACTATATACCGCTTACAGAGGATGGGAGGAGCACTACTATATACCGCTTACAGAGAATGGGAGGAGCACTACTATATACCGCTTACAGAGGGGTGGGGGAGCACTACTATATACCGCTTACAGAGGGGTGACGGAGCACTACTATATACCGCTTACAGAGGGGTGGGGGAGCACTACTATATACCACTTACAGAGGATGGGAGGAGCACTGCTATATACCGCTTACAGAGGATGGGAGGAGCACTGCTATATACCGCTTACAGAGGATGGGAGGAGCACTGCTATATACTGCTTACAGAGGATGGGAGGAGCACTGCTATATACCGCTTACAGAGGATGGGAGGAGCACTACTATATACCGCTTACAGAGGATGGGAGGAGCACTGCTATATACCGCTTACAGAGGATGGGAGGAGCACTGCTATATACCGCTTACAGAGGATGGGAGGAGCACTGCTATATACTGCTTACAGAGGATGGGAGGAGCACTGCTATATACCGCTTACAGAGGATGGAAGGAGCACTACTATGTACCGCTTACAGAGGATGGGAGGAGCACTACTATATACTGCTTACAGAGGATGGGAGGAGCACTGCTATATACCGCTTACAGAGGATGGGAGGAGCACTGCTATATACCGCTTACAGAGGATGGGAGGAACACTACTATATACCGCTTACAGAGGATGGGAGGAGCACTACTATATACCGCTTACAGAGAATGGGAGGAGCACTACTATATACCGCTTACAGAGGGGTGACGGAGCACTACTATATACCGCTTACAGAGGGGTGGGGGAGCACTACTATATACCGCTTACAGAGGATGGGAGGAGCACTGCTATATACCGCTTACAGAGGATGGGAGGAGCACTGCTATATACCGCTTACAGAGGATGGGAGGAGCACTGCTATATACTGCTTACAGAGGATGGGAGGAGCACTGCTATATACCGCTTACAGAGGATGGGAGGAGCACTACTATATACCGCTTACAGAGGATGGGAGGAGCACTGCTATATACCGCTTACAGAGGATGGGAGGAGCACTGCTATATACCGCTTACAGAGGATGGGAGGAGCACTGCTATATACTGCTTACAGAGGATGGGAGGAGCACTGCTATATACCGCTTACAGAGGATGGAAGGAGCACTACTATGTACCGCTTACAGAGGATCTTACCTTATGGACCCGGCACGGGGCCACAACCCCCCAGTATGCGCTAATGACATTCTGCATAGGAGGCTACTATAAGGTTATATAAGTAATGCCTCAAGTCAAATGAATGATCCCGTTATTAATATGCCAACGCGGTAAATGCAGGCAGGAGCAGATCCTCCGCCTGTCAGGAGAAGCGAGTGATTATGGCAGGAGGGGGCAGCTTACCACCTCCATGGGACCCGTCACCTTTGTGCATCTCTTCTGGAATTTCTGCATCACAATTATAGTTTGTTTTTAAAGCCAAAACGGAAGACGTGAAAAGGTAGTGGTGCACTTATAGGGTTAATATTATAGTAAACCGGGGGGAGGTGCTACCTGCGCACTAACCGCCAACCATATACATGGAGCGTAGAGTGTAGACTGATAGGGGAAAGAGAAAACTGTGGACTTAATTGGCGCAACTGTCACACGAGTATTATACCCGATTAATAGATTAAAGCTAATACTGACGTGTTTCGGGGCACACCCCTTCTTCAGAAATGGCTGAGGAGCAAGATTTCTGCTGTCTGCGCTCCCGGTCAGAGGGACAGACCCGCGCCAAGTAAGTCTACGATTTTCTGAAGACATATCAGCCGCCGCCTGAGGGGTTCTAGACGCGGCTTGTTGGGTTTGGGTGGCGTATTATAGCCTGGCACATGGGTGACTAGCCAAATCAAGTGGAAGGCATACAAGCCGATGTTGGCAGCGATGCTCAGAACACAAAGGCCACTTTAACATGGAGGTGAAAGGCCGTAAATCAAAGCGTCTCTACGGTATGAAGGTGACCCCCAAAAAACCACCGGACAACTTACAGACTGCAGCATGCGATGTGGAGTCAGACAGTGATGTGGAGGGACGAAAATAAAATAAATGCATGGAAAAGGGGAAAAAAGTCAAAGAAATTAACATTCGGTAATGTAATTGTTCAATCACAAATCAAGACGACACAATTCCCTGCGGTGCATGAAGCCGCGGGCCGTTACCTGCCAATCAGCGGCCCTTCTGGAAAGGAGCCCCGCTTCCGGGCGTCCTTATACCCCATCAATCAGTGAGCGCCGCCATCAAATGTTACTGCCCGTTCCAAAAAGTTCGGAAACTTTTTAATATACTTTTTGTTCTTAATCCCCACCATTTTAAAGATATCTGCTTGCTGTCAGTGAATGGAGGCGTTTTTGTTAGAGGCAGAAACACTGACAGAGACTAAAGTGACTGTCCAGGAAGTGGTTATTAATGATCTGTCATCAGTAGTTGATCAGCAAGGGTCCAGCGCTCGGGATCCCCAGCAATCAGCTGGTATCGGGCCTCTCGTCATTGCTGACAGCGGCCCGGGATGATATTTCATTGCATTTAATGGGAGCTGTGCCTGCACTACCCACCCTGAACACCGCACTATGGACAGAGCTGTCTGCTTCCGACGCTGTCAGCAATGACAGTGGGCCCAATATCAGCTGATTGATGGGAGAGCTAAAGCTGCAGACCCCCACCGATCAACTACTGATGACTGATATATCCTAACGATAAATCATTAATAGTAAAGTCCTTAAAAACCCCTTTAATTATGTTCTAGTCTATGTCCAACTAGCTATAATCCGTTATTGTATACAGTCATCTGTATCGTCCCTGTGGCAGCGGAGACAAACATTGTGACTTCCTTGCCTGAATTTACAGAAAAATCAATAAAATATCGTTCTATAAACCACAGAAACACCGATGCAGAATTTGCCTGCTACCCCCATGGTGTTTGGAGGATTCTTCGGACCTGCTGGGTACGGCTTTGCTTGTCTCCATAATTAGACAGTCCCTGGAATAATTCCCCCCTCTTGGCCGACTCTGTACGGTGGATAATCTGCTGTGACACCGCAGGAATGTCGCTGATACGGCCGGGTGACGTCCTCGGGATCTCAAGGAGAACCTGTCGCCAATAGTGAAGCTATTCAACACCCGACCGAGGCAGCTGCTGTGTGAATGATGCATTAGGGACCTTTCACTCGGGACGGAATTAGTCCGCGCGGACATTTCTGCATCGCAATGCTATCCCTATGGGGCTTGAATTCTATGGCAACAATGGGCTAAAATAAAAAAACGAGGCATACTAACTGCTCGGAACGACTAGTGACTACTGAGCGCCGTCTATCTCCGTGCGCTGTCGGCAGCCGCCTGTACTTGGACCAGCAGTCCATAATCGCTTGTTTAATTATTTGTGCAGCTACTGGCCCGTGTAAAAGGTTTACGCTGTCAGTGCGCCTTATCTTTTTACTTTATCCCATTACTTGCCTATAGAATTTTTGACTCTCAGGAAATGCGTTTAACCCCTTAGTGAGCCGCCGTATGATTTTTAACAACAGCCGCTAAGGGTGGGTCATGCCACATTGTCCGGGATGTCTCTGTACCCGTTGGTGTGGAGGGTGGACTTCACTATAACTAATGGCCTTGGCACCCCCCACCATAACAGAACCTCCTCCAAACCTCACAGTCGGGACGTGATGTAGAAACCGCTCTCCAGGCAACCGCCACACCCAAGTGCCGCCATCCGATCGGAAGATGGTGTCCTGTGATTTGTCTGTCCACAACACTTACTTCCACTCACTTACAGTCCGTCGCTCCAAGCCCCATCGCAGGCGCCGCTGTGGAGTCACTGCTGGGATGTTGTGTGCAGCCGCTCGTCCATGGTAACCCTTCACATGCCGTTCCCTACAGAGGGTTCTGGTGCTAATGGATGTCCCAATGTCCTGTGAAACCCCCTGAGCGAGGGCAGACGATGTGTATGATGTCTTCACAGCTCCTAGAAGGCTTTGTTGTCCACGTTCTGTCAGTTTACGAGGTCTTCCTGAGCGTGGCGGCACCGCACACACCGGATGGCCTCCATCCACCAATAACATGGCCAACAGTGGAAGGTCCAGAAGCTGCGATGTCCATGGTGATTGGTGGTGACATCCCACCATCAGTCCCCGTTGTCGGCTCTACACCTGGTGACATTCCCCACCACTAGACCCCATTTGTCAGTTCTACACCTGGTGACATACCACCGCCAGACCCCGTTGTTATCTCTACACCTGGTGACATTCCCCCACCAGACCCAGTTGTCAGCTCTACACCTGGTGACATCACACCGCCAGACCCAGTTGTCAGCTCTACACCTAGTGACATTCCCCCACCAGACCCCGTTGTCAGCTCTACACCTAGTGACATTCCCCCACCAGACCCCGTTGTCAGCTCTACACCTTGTGACATCCCACCACCAGGCCCCATTGTCAGCTCTACACCTGGTAACATCCCACCACCAGACCCCATTGTCGACTCTACACCTGGTGACATCCCCCCTTACTAGACCCCGTTGTTAGCTATACACCTGTTGACATCCTCCTACCAGACCCTGTTGTCAGCTCTACACCTAGAGACAGCCCCTCCACCAGACCCCGTTGTCGGCTCTACACCTGGTGACGTCCCCCCTTACTAGACCCCGTTGTCCGTTCTGCACCTGGTGACATCCCCCTGCCAGACCCCGTTGTCAGCTCTATACCCGATGACATCCCCCCACCAGACCCCGTTGTCAGCTCTACACCTGGTGACATCCCACCGCCAGACCCCGTTGTCAGCTCTACACCCGGTGACATCCTCCTACCAGACCCAGTTGTCAGCTCTACACCTGGTGACACCCCCCCACCTGACCCCATTGTCAGCTCTACACCTGGTGACATCCTCCCTCACCAGACCCCGTTGTCAGCTCTACACCTGGTGACATCCCCCCACCAGACCCCGCTGTCAGCTCTACACCTGGTGACATCCCCCCACCAGACCCCGCTGTCAGCTCTACACCTGGTGACATCCCCCCACCAGACCCCGTTCTCAGCTCTACACCTGGTGACATCCTCCCTCACCAGACCCCGTTGTCAGCTCTACACCTGGTGACATCCCCCCACCAGACCCCGCTGTCAGCTCTACACCTGGTGACATCCCCCCACCAGACCCCGTTGTCAGCTCTACACCCGGTGATGTCCCCCCTTAATAGACCCCGTTGTCAGCTCTACACCTGGTGACATCCTCCCACCAGACCCCGTTGTCAGCTCTACACCTGGTGACATCCCCCCACCAGACCCCGTTGTCAGCTCTACACCTGGTGACATCCCCCCACCAGACCCCGTTGTCAGCTCTACACCTGGTGACATCCCACCGCCAGACCCCGTTGTCAGCTCTACACCCGGTGACATCCTCCTACCAGACCCAGTTGTCAGCTCTACACCTGGTGACACCCCCCCACCTGACCCCATTGTCAGCTCTACACCTGGTGACATCCTCCCTCACCAGACCCCGTTGTCAGCTCTACACCTGGTGACATCCCCCCACCAGACCCCGCTGTCAGCTCTACACCTGGTGACATCCCCCCACCAGACCCCGTTGTCAGCTCTACACCCGGTGATGTCCCTCCTTAATAGACCCCGTTGTCAGCTCTACACCTGGTGACATCCTCCCACCAGACCCCGTTGTCAGCTCTACACCTGGTGACATCCCCCCACCAGACCCCGTTGTCAGCTCTACACCTGGTGACATCCCCCCACCAGACCCCGTTGTCAGCTCTACACCTGGTGACATCCCTAGACAATCTAGAATACATGGAGGAGCTGTGTGCTAAGGACCAGATGCTTTTCATCAAATTTTACTCAGTATGGGTGGTGTGGCTTCAGTTCCGTTCCTCCACAGAACTGAGCACATGGTTGGATAATGGTGCCCTTATTCCCTGATTGTCTTGAGATACCCCTTGCTAAATGTACTAGACAATGATAGGACTGAGAGTACAAGCTGGAACCATGGTCATGGACAGATTATCCCTATCCCCTTCCCTTACCCCATCCCATGATTTTCCCTTCCTTCTCTTTCTTTCCTGTCTCTGTCTATTGTTTTGTCATTTTTCCTTTTCTCTTTATTTTCCCCAGGCGGTTGGTTCTTTCGGAGGAAGTTGTACTGGGGAACTACATTATAACTGCTGCCTAAAATGTGGGGTAGCTGAAGAGCAGACAGAATAGGGATTGCGTTGATACTTTATTGTAATTGTATTTTCATTAATGTGGCAGTGAATAAAGTATTTTTTGAACCATAAGAGATGCCCGGTAATCATGGCGGCGCTCACTGATAGACGGGCATATATTTTTTTCCTGTACTCTAGTCCACACAGATTGTCATGCATTGTAATAACCAATTAGAAAAGGAAAAAAATATGAAATTCAAACTTGAGTGGCGATCGCAAGACAGAAGACATTCATGTTCATGCAATGGTGAAATTATATCAGCCAATAACCCGCCCCCCAAAAATCCTGCCATTTTCTTTTATTGAAAGGACAGGTGACACAATGACCACCACCAGAGTACCGGGACCACGTAGTATGTAGCAGGCCTATGGTGCCATCGGGGGGCTGCTGTTACTGATCTGGAATATCGCTCTACTTGGCAACGGTCTCAACTGTCAATACAAGTGCGATTCCAGATGAAATATACCCCAATGTATCGGGGCCAAGAACCGCAGCCACAAGCCATCCCCCAAGAGGTACGTCATCTGGGACTTATGTCCATCCCGAGTCACATGAACCCATGGAAGGAGGTAACAATTTTCTAACCCCGACCTCATAGAAATGTCCTCACAGATGGCAAAAAATATATAAAAGGTCACCAGAAAATAAAAAATAAAGATTGGGTTAATGTGACCGCACATAAAAAACAATAAAATAAAATAAAAATGCAGCTGTAGTAGCCATTTAAACAAAAATCACAAAAAAGACAGATCCTTGAGTTCTGTCTGTAGGAGATAAATGTGTGAATTCTGGGGTCCAAATGCTGGGACCCCCAGTGATCCCAAGATCCACCCCACCTTGATTGGGGCAGCGGTGTGCACACTTAAACCACCATTTACGTCTATGAGACAGCGGGAGATCGATGTGATTAGCAATCTTCCCCCATCCCACAGAAGTCAATGGAGTGGTGGTCATACATGTGCACCGCTGCTCCATTCACTTGTGGCATGCAGGGTACACCGATCTCTGAATTGCTGGGGGTCCCAGTGGGCAGACCCCCAGCGATCAGACATTTATCCCCCAACTTGTGGATAGGGCCTCAATGTCTTTGATGGTAGGACCACCCCAGGGCTCCGTTCAAGTTGGCGGTTTCTTCTTTTCCGATGGGTTTTCTAGTGTTTTTGATGGGAAGAGTTGCACAGTCTGCCACCAAAAACACCGGACCCCCAAAGGAAACCCGAGGGCCTTGTTAAAAAAGTCAGTGGGATCTCTCAGGATTTATTAGCCATAGGCGTCATGATGGCCGTATGAACAGTACAAAATGGCTGCCGCTTCACAACTAGAACCGCGCTATTTACGGCCATTTCTGTGTGTTCCTGGTCTTTGGTCATCAGCGTTATGAATGTGAACGGCCCACGAGTTTCCCAGATGGGGCGCTGCAAATAATCAGAGTATTATGGGATGATGTCTAGATCAGTATTCCGTGAAGGATCATGTGACCCGCCGTCCTTATATAAAGTAGGGTTATAATTGACAGCTGCTTTATTTCACCCACCAGCGTGGCACAGCCTAGCATATACAGGTCAGCAGTGCCAGGCTGTGTGCCAATCATTGATTAATGAAACAAAGGCAGATAAGCGGTTTTACTTTCGCCGTTCCGTCTACAAGCTTTGACCTGAATTTCTTTATTGCGCCTGCCATAAAGATGGGATTGAGACTTGAGTGGGCGACGTTTAACCCTTTGTGACCAGACGGCTTACCTTCCTTCACACGGATCGTGGGCTTCTTCTGGCGCAGTCCGAGCAGAATGAAGAACAGGACCAGAGGGATGAAGATTTCGAACGCCAAGACCCACTGCGAAAAGACATAACGGGATAGATGACGCTGGCGATTAATAAATATAATTACAGTAACATTCGGTTAATCCGCCACGTTTGGGACTGGAGAGGTGACGGACCATCAGACGGTCGTAGAACGGGTCACTAATTTACAGTTCAGTTAGGACCGTTTTTAGAGTAAAGAAACGGAATTAAAACGTAAAGAAAAAGGATCAGTTTTTTTTCTTCATTGATTTAAAAAAAAAAAAAAAAAAAAAACATCAGAGGGCCAGCAGAAAGCGTTCGCTATCGTAGCCTTCGTTTCCGTTTTTTTAACTAGCTCTGCAGAATGCAATATAAGAAATGGAAACAAATGGAAGAAAGGCGAACCGAAAGCTTTCCACTGAAATCAACAGGTAAAAAAACCGGATCCGTTTGAGTTTTAATTCCGTTTTTCTGCTCCAAAAACGGAACAGAGAAAATAAATGATGGCGGCCGCCTAACGGAAGTGTGACTGCGCTCTAAAAGCTCTGGCAGAACACCCCGGATTACATAGTGCACCATGCTGCGAAAACGCAACGGAAGCTGGAAGGAGCCTATTACAGTCAATGGAGTCCCTTCTGTGCAGGTTTGTCGCAGCACGGATGCATGCGGGCTCGGATTCCGCTGCTCTGCCCTCATAATGGAGCAGGGGAACAAAATTCACGAATGGAAACCCAGCGCAGACGTGAACGCGGCCTGACATATTAACAAGGCGACTGTAGGTGCTACAGGAAATCCTGGCGGTGCCGCACGGATAAAAAGACACAGACCGCAAGCCTTAATTATTTTTTTGTCGCACGTTTTGTGCATTTCAGTCAAGGGAGGGGAAAATAAACAAACCGTCCCAACGCCCTGCGCCACATTCATCCATATCGCCCTCCGTATGAATCCCTGCTGGCGGGATATCGGACACTCAGGAAGGCCCATGAAGCCTCACAAACACCCTTCTGCGGCACATCTGCCTCACAATTACCAGAGCGGCACCGCCTAACATACAGCAAGTCCATAATATATGGAACCGCGGCTCCAGAATACGCTTACAAATGGCGCAAATCACATAGAACTGTGGAGCAGGAATCACATACTGGGCCTCGTGTATGAAATGCGTCTCCTTAGAGACAGACTGGTCCTGTCGCCCATAGCAACCAATCAGAGCTTAGCTTACATCTGCTAACCCACCCTGCAGATATGAAGCAAGGGCTCTGATTGGCTGAGGGAGGCCAGAGGGAGAACAAGATGGTGGCCAGCTTCCTCACATAACAGCTTATCAGTCACACACATAATCCACGGCGACCTGCAGAGGAGACCGCGGACCGCCCTCTGCGTATGTGTGGTGCTGTAAACTGCGCTGCGCAGATTTCAGAGAGGACAATCGTAGTGACAGCGGGGCCCGCGCCTGAGGCGCAGGGTGAAATGGCGGCACTCCTCCCACCCAAAAAAAAAAACTACAAAAAAACCCACTGATTTTACAGGCATTGAAAGCGCCAACACATGTATGAACCACTGAAGGGTGGCCACAATAGTGACCCCAGTTGTAATAGTGACCCCCGAAATGGCTCCAGTAGTGATAATGATCCTGGTAGGGCCCAGTAATAATAGTGGCCCCAGTAGAGGCCCCATTAGACATAGTGACCCCGGTAGGGGCCCCAGTAGACAGTGACCCCAGTAGGGGCCCCAGTACTAATACTGACACACACTGGGGCCCCCGTACTAACAGTGACCCACATACTGGACCTCCAACCAGGAAGCAACCCCACAAGCGGTGCACTGACTCTCCCCTTCCCTGACGTCTGCACTGCGTACCGTCCGGCATCTGCGTTCCTGCATGCAGACACCGGAGGGAGGTCAGAGGTCACAGACTGTGATGACCGCGCAGCCACCACTAATCCGGAGCTGTAGCCAGAGTAAGTGACCCGCTTGCCATTTGGCCAGCTCGTGGCTGGCAATTATTTACCAGCCATTAATATAGCCTGAGAATAGAAACTGACGAGCGCAATTTGTGAGGTCCCAGAGATTGGCGCCATCTGACTTTGTTTACCCCTTCATCATCATCCTTCCCGAAGAACAAAAAGGGAAAAACAAGGTAATAAATATGCTTTCTCCTCTTCGGTTTACATATAAAGCGGCTGCCATGAGGGTCACGTGCCACTTAGAGGGTTTAAGAGGCCGTAAAGTCTTATTGTGCCACCCATTCATGACTGCCTGTCGCCGGCCTTATGTCGCTGGTAGAATGCGCAAATCTCTAAAACCTTCTGTGATGTCAGCATAGCGGCGCTGCAGGGAACGGCTTACAGTCCGGCGCCTCACGCTGCCGCAGCCCGTCCTCCATTACACGAGGAGAAGCGGACCGGTCACCACCAGACCAACACATCCTCTCCTGAAATAATGGCGCTCTCTTACTATGCAAGGGCCCTTCCGTGTGCGCTCCATGACTGAACACGGACCCATCAACGGAAATTCGCCTGTTCACAAAGCAGCGAACACGGATGCAGGGCTCATCCACAAGGGCTCACGCAGTGGAGGCGCGTGAAATACGCAATGTTTCATACACCAAAACTGGGTGTTCTGACTTTTTTTGTCTTGCATGCAAAAAACCCCACAAAAGGCTCCCATTTATGTCTGCTGACTTCATCCGTAAATACGCAGTGAATGTGCGCACATCACTCGCTTTCATTGCATTTTACGCTATCCCATAGATTTTAATGGCCGATTACAGCCCGTAACACGAAGTAAAATAAGACGTGCTGCCATTTTTTTCCCAGGTACGTCTGAATACCCCAATGCAAATCAATGGGGTTTAGGGGCTCATTCACACAACCGTATGCAATACTGTCCATACACAATACACTGCGTACGGGTGACCATGCATACGCAACTCCGCTATGAAACACAGCGGGGAATTAAAAAAAAAAAAGACAAAAGTCGCACTCCGCAGTGTATCGTGTATGGACAGCGTTGTATACGCTACCCATAGTAAAACAAAGGGCTCACGCTGCGCGATACGCGGTGAAATAAAGCATGCTGCCATCTTTTTCACGTGTGAACCAATGTGAACGGATCAATGAAAGTCCATGTACTTTCATCGACTCCATTCACAGCGTACCACACGGCCGTGCGTAATACATGCCATAATCACGGTTGTGTGAATGAGCCCTTACACACAAAATATGGAGCGCCAATACACTTGTGAGGATGAGCCCTTACACGCGTGTGAGCTGCATTATTCACGCATGTTGCCAGGAGAGGACAGAAAAAACCTCACATATGCAACAAAAACCGCACGCATCCCGCGCGTACGCATGCGGTGAAATCGATCCATCTTTTAGGTACTGAAGCTGCACACCCCCGTGTGAATAAGCCCCAATTCTCAGACATTCCTGAAATCCTCTGTGCTGCCGCCGGTGACCCCGCTGTCTCCGTGGCGCACCCTTTTTGCCTCCGCTCCTCGTGATCCAGCCAGTCCCCTACCTTTAGTAAATATCATTAAATCGTTATTTACCACCACCGAAACCTCAAACCCTTAAAGACATCCAGCCACTTCCTTGTGTGTCACACAACCCTTCACCTGAAATACGAGAAAAAGAGGCGCCGTCTTGGGTAAAGTCTTTTAACCCTCTGCAGTCCGATTTTAGATTCAGGGTTTCCTAGGGGGTCTTTCTCTTTCTGCCATTATACAATGACGCCATCAGCTGGCTAGAGCCAGTACTGCGCTATGTAACATCCCCGAGAGACCCCCGCCAACAGAGCGGCCAGTAATCTACAGTAAGAATACCCTACCGGACGTCTTCCGACATCAGAGCTGTACAGCCTTCAATCAGAAGGTCTTCAAACGTCAGACAGTGGATTGGAAAGGGTTAATCGGCTATTCTCCTCGTACGTTCCCGAGTTCTTATGGTAATCTACATGAGTAACAAATACTAGACGCCATTGCAGTGCGCGTTCTGCTTGATACATTCCTTTCGACGGATCTTGAAAGGCATATAGATCTGCAGATTTAGCCCTCCAATCGCTTCCTCTGCCCTACTGCATTTTCTATGTGTCAGTCTTTACTGCAGTCCTAGCATTCTATTCGTTATCATGACACATCAGCATACGAGAAGGGTTCAGCAGTGACACGAAGCTTCTCAGTATGCGTTCGGTGTCATCTATCACGGACAAGGGGGCCCGGGGCTGCGCCACTAGATTCCGCAGCGTCACGTCAGCAGTAACATATGTTGTGTCATGTGACAGGCGACTTCTCGCCCGCCACGGAGGCTCTCATACTGTTCCTCCAGTTAAAGGGAACCTGTCATCAAGTTCTTACAACGCAGGCCATTAACAGAGCTGCTAACGAGATTTCCTGCTGGCTAATTAGTTCCGCACTCCGTATTTGGTACCTTTACAATCTGCTTGGAAGTTTTCCTGCGCCGTATTAAAATGAGTTGGAGAGTCAGATTTTTCGCTTTTCCGCGCCGGATGTGTTCTTCATCGGCGTGCATATAGATTTCTCCTACTTGCTGTAATCCTGCGCAGGCGCCGTAACAAACCACTACCTGCCTGGCTGAGCGGTCGGCGGTGTACTGCGCATGCGCCATGAGGTCGCTACTCCCTCATCTGACCTCAGACGCAGTGGGCGGAGCGATCCTAGGCTAGCGCCACACAGCGACTGCGATTTTGGCACGAGAAAAAGCGAGACAAAATTGCGTTTCTGTTCCTGCAATCTTCGAGCGCCAGCGAGGCTTTTTCTTGAGGATAATCCTGCCTCGCCGCGGCCGCCCGCGACAAAACCGCGGAAGTCAATAAGAATTTCTAATGTTAACACATTGCGTCGCACGAAAATCGCAGGCTTGTGCGTTGGGATGCGATAAAAAGGAGGCTCCACGCAGAAACACGCGCTAATCGCAGGAAGATACGGCAGCCGCCATTTTTTTCCCCTCACAATATGGCATGACTGAAAACACGGCGGATGTGAAGGAAACCACTGAAAATCAGCATTTCAGAATTGTACTTTTTTACTCGCGCTTCATGCGATGATAGCGCCCGTGTGAAGGCGGCCTCATTGCAGAAAACCTGAACGTCCCGCGCCATTTGTTAGTAATAGTAGGTGAAACAAAACCCGAAAGATGTCAAAAGCTTCGAGTCCCAGAAGCTCTGAGGAGGGTTGGCAAAGGGAAGCGGTGGTGGAGCTGCCAACCAGGTGGACCCACCAGAGAGCGGGCAGACTGAAAATGTGGGATCAAAGAACTGGTTTGTTGGCGCAACTCTGTGGTGAAAAGTCGGGAGACGACAGAATAAAATATTCGTCTGTGGAAACGCGTGTTATTGTGAACCCTTCATCAGTCCGATGGGGAGTCCTTGTAGCGGGGGGGGGTTACAGTCCTCGTAGCTGGGATGGTGGTGGGGCTGGTTGTACAGTCCTTGTAGTGGGAGAGAACAGTCCTTGTGGCAGGGTGGGGTGGATAGAGTTAATGTAGTGGGGGGTAGAATAATTGTAGCAGGTGGGTACAGTCTTTGTAGCAGGGGGTAGGCTACTTGTAGGCGGGGGGGGGGGTACAGTCCTTGTAGTGGGTTTACAGTCCTTGTAGCGGGGTGGTGGGGGGGATAGAGTACTTGTAGCAGGTGGGTACAGTCTTTGTAGCAGGGGGTAGGCTACTTGTAGGTGGGGGGTGGGGTGGGGGTACAGTCCTTGTAGTGGGTTTACAGTCCTTGTAGCAGGGTGGTGGTGGGGGATAGAGTACTTGTAGTGGGGGGTAGGGTACTTGTAGCAGGTGGGTACAGTCTTTGTAGCAGGGGGGGGGTACTTGTAGCGGGGGTGGGGTACAGTCCTTGTAGTGGGGGCTGGGGGGTTGTACAGTCCTTGTAGCAAGAAGGGGGGTTACAGTACTTGTGTACTTGTAGTAGGGGGAAGAGTACTTGTAGCGAGGGGTACAGTCCTCGTAGCGGGGAGGGTACAGTCCTCGTAGAGGGGAGGGTACAGTCCTCGTAGCGGGGAGGGTACAGTCCTCGTAGCGGGGAGGGTACAGTCCTCGTAGCGGGGAGGGTACAGTCCTCGTAAAGGGGAGGGTACAGTCCTCGTAGAGGGGAGGGTACAGTCCTCGTAGAGGGGAGGGTACAGTCCTCGTAGAGGGGAGGGTACAGTCCTCGTAGAGGGTACCCAAACGAGCAGAGTAGGGACAGCGGGGTGAGGAGACTTGAGGCGGTGACACCGGGGAGGAGGGGAAGGGATGCTAATACTAGGGGTACGTTGGAGCACTCAGACCTGCATGTGATTTTGGTGCATATTATATTATGGGGGATATGGCATTAGGGTCAGTGGGATGGCACAAATACACATGATACACGCAGATATCCGCCTGTAGGAAACCAACAAGATGGCGGACACCACAGCTATGGCAGCACTGGGGTGGTCACCCAGTTGGGAATAAGGGGGTTATCTTCGCATTCACACATCTGACAAAGCTGGAGGGTAACCATATTGTCAGTATAGACCCTCGCTGATATAATGCCTAGCGCCAGGGAGTGTGCCACGTCTAGACTGCGTGCCCCGTGCAGAACAAGGGGACCATTATGAGGGGCCGTCTGTGATAAACATGCAGCCATCAACACTGGGGACTTTTATCCGGGAAGAAAAGGGATTTCTATAAACCGCAGCGAGCGCCAAGCACCATTATGGGAGCGGAGAAAGGAGCCGCGAGTCACATGGTCCGCACAATGCGCCGGGCGACGCGTCCTCCATTAGTATGCTAGAGCTGCACCTGCGGAGTGAAGAGCTAACTTCACACGGGCAAGGGCGACATCGGGCTGTGAATTAGGTCTGATATCGCACCAGCCAGCGTGATGCGAGATGTTTGGGTCAAAGACGTTTCTCAATATTTTTTGAAGAAGTCGCGATCCTCCGCTGCGGAGTGACTCCAATTGTTTTAAATGGGGATAGCTTGCACCACACTGTGCGCCCAGCCGCCGGCGATGTGAGGGCACCACTAAGGAGAAGAATAGTTAGCGCTCAAGTTCGCACAGTCCAACGATTTTTGAACTCTAATCGCCCGTACTTTCTGCGTCCCAGGTCTTCACCATTTTCTAGATCTCTGCTTGCTTGCTGACAACCTGTCCGGACCGGAGGGCGCGTCACACGGGGATCAATGTGGCAGATCTGTGTCCGATTTTTCCGGTAAGGACCTGCCACATAACTCGCAGAAGAGATCCGGGCCGAGTCTCAGGCCGCACTGACACGCACGTTTTCGCGCTGCATATTAGAAGCATACTTTCTTCCGTGCGTACTACGCAGCGTTCAGACCGCGCCGCTTTGCGTTACGGTATTCAGACCGGCATATTCATGCACATAAAAAAATAAAATCCCGGCACGCTCGATCCTGTTTGTACAACGGACCAAGATAAGCCAGTAAAGTCTACGGCGCGCGCAAATGTATGACGCATGCGGAATCATGCAAGAAATAAATGAGGCCCTCCTGCTTTTTTTTGTATGCATGAAAAACTCAATGAACGCCACGCAAAAAAATCCCAAAAACTAAAGTCTTTGAACGCACAAACTTTTGCTCCATGCTAATGCAGCGCGTTTCACGGACGAAAACTAAATCCGCCGGTGTGAACGAGCGCTGAGGATTCTGCTGCAGACCTGCGTTCGGATGCGCATTTAGCCCCTTTCAGTGCAGCCAATAAGCGTAAGGCGCCCGATGAACACTCCGTGCGAAAACCAGGCCAAGAATTGACAAGTCGGTTCCTCTTTTTCTGCCATGTGGGAGGATCTGCATCGCATGAACCGCAGCTGCGATTCCCACGGAAGTCAATGTGGTGGCAAAGGGGCATGAAGTCCACCAGACAATCCGTGCAAAATATGCGCCACGTGAAAGAATCCTAATGCTTCACAGCTGAGGGTTTGTTACACTTGTGCCCAATGCAGACAGCCATCTGATTGTCAGACTGATACAGGTTGGGGCTCGGACCACAAATTATACATTCTGTTTCCTTGTTCTGTTTCAGGTGCAGAAAGATGAAATCCCCGGGTAGAGCGGATCCGTCCGGAAGGGACTGAACGCACCTCATTGGCTGTAAGGGAGTCGGGCGGCTTCCTTATGCTGTCTGGCATTTTCTCAAGAGGATATGGTACGCCATAACACCACCATATAGTGCCAAGATAATACTGCCATATACAACCCACATAACACCACCATATAGTGCCAAGATAATACTGCCATATACAACCCACATAACACCACCATATAGTGCCAAGATAATACTGCCAGATACAACCACATAACACCACCGTATAGTGCCAAGATAATACTGCCATATACAACCACATAACACCACCGTATAGTGCCAAGATAATACTGCCATATACAACCACATAACACCACCATATAGTGCCAAGATAAGACTGCCATATACAACCACATAACACCACCATATAGTGCCAAGATAATACTGTCATATACAACCACATAACACCACCATATAGTGCCAAGATAATACTGCCATATACAACCCACATAACACCACCATATAGTGCCAAGATAATACTGTCATATACAACCACATACCACCATATAGTGCCAAGATAATACTGTCATATACAACCACATAACACCACCATATAGTGCCAAGATAATACTGCCATATACAACCCACATAACACCACCATATAGTGCCAAGATAATACTGCCATATACAACCCACATAACACCACCATATAGTGCCAAGATAATACTGCCATATACAACTACATAACACCACCATATAGTGCCAAGATAATACTGCCATATACAACCCACATAACACCACCATATAGTGCCAAGATAATACTGCCATATACAACCACATAACACCACCGTATAGTGCCAACATAATACTGCCATATACAACTCACATAACACCACCATACAGTGCCAATACTACCATATACAACCCACATAACACCACCATATAGTGCCAAGATAATACTGCCATATACAACCCACTTAACACCACCATATAGTGCCAAGATAATACTGCCATATACAACCCACATAATACCACCATATAGTGCCAAGATAATACTGTCATATACAACCACATAACACCACCATATAGTGCCAAGATAAGACTGCCATATACAACCCACATAACACCACCATATAGTGCCAAGATAATACTGCCATATACAACCACATAACACCACCGTATAGTGCCAAGATAATACTGCCATATACAACCACATACCACCATATAGTGCCAAGATAATACTGCCATATACAACCCACATAACACCACCATATAGTGCCAAGATAATACTGCCATATACAACCACATAACACCAACATATAGTGCCAAGATAATACCGCCATATACAACCACATACCACCATATAGTGCCAAGATAATACTGCCATATACAACTCACATAACACCACCATATAGTGCCAAGATAATACTGCCATATACAACCCACATAATACCACCATATAGTGCCAAGATAATACTGCCATATACAACCCACATAAGACCACCATATAGTGCCAAGATAATACTGTCATATACAACCACATAACACCACCATATAGTGCCAAGATAATACTGCCATATACAACCACATAACACCACCATATAGTGCCAAGATAATACTGTCATATACAACCACATAACACCACCGTATAGTGCCAAGATAATACCGCCATATACAACCACATACCACCATATAGTGCCAAGATAATACTGCCATATACAACTCACATAACACCACCATATAGTGCCAAGATAATACTGCCATATACAACCCACATAATACCACCATATAGTGCCAAGATAATACTGCCATATACAACCCACATAAGACCACCATATAGTGCCAAGATAATACTGCCATATACAACCACATAACACCACCATATAGTGCCAAGATAATACTGCCATATACAACCACATACCACCATATAGTGCCAAGATAATACTGCCATATACAACCCACATCCCACCATATAGTGCCAAGATAATAGTGCCATATACAACCACATAACACCACCATATAGTGCCAAGATAATACTGTCATATACAACCACATAACACCACCATATAGTGCCAAGATAATACTGCTATATACAACCACATAACACCACCATATAGTGCCAAGATAATACTGCTATATACAACCACATAACACCACCATATAGTGCCAAGATAATACTGCCATATACAACCACATAACACCACCGTATAGTGCCAAGATAATACTGCCATTTACAACCACATACCACCACCATATAGTGCCAAGATAATACCGCCATATACAACCACATACCACCATATAGTGCCAAGATAATACTACCATATACAACCCACATAACACCACCATATAGTGCCAAGATAATACTGTCATATACAACCACATACCACCATATAGTGCCAAGATAATACTACCATATACAACCCACATAACACCACCATATAGTGCCAAGATAATACTGCCATATACAACCACATAACACCACCATATAGTGCCAAGATAATACTGCCATATACAACCACATAACACCACCATATAGTGCCAAGATAATACTGCCATATACAACCACATAACACCACCATATAGTGCCAAGATAATACTGCCATATACAACCACATACCACCATATAGTGCCAAGATAATACTGCCATATACAACCCACATAACACCACCGTATAGTGCCAAGATAATACTGCCATATACAACCCACATAACACCACCGTATAGTGCCAAGATAATACTGCCATATACAACCCACATAACACCACCATATAGTGCCAAGATAATACTGCCATATACAACCCACATAATACCACCATATAGTGCCAAGATAATACTGCTATATACAACCACATAACACCACCATATAGTGCCAAAATAATACTGCCATATACAACCACATACCACCATATAGTGCCAAGATAATACTGACATATACAACCCACATGATACTACCATATAGTGCCAAGATAATACTGCCATATACAACTACATAACACCACCATATAGTGCCAAGATAATACTGCCATATGCAACCCACATAACACCACCATATAGTGCCAAGATAATACTGCCATATACAACCCACATAACACCACCATATAGTGCCAAGATAATACTGACATATACAACTCACATAACACCACCATATAGTGCCAATACTACCATATACAACCCACATAACACCACCATATAGTGCCAAGATAATACTGCCATATACAACCCACATAACACCACCATATAGTGCCAAGATAATACTGCCATATACAACCCACATAACACCACCATATAGTGCCAAGATAATACTGCCATATACAACTCACATAACACCACCATATAGTGCCAATACTACCATATACAACCCACATAACACCACCATATAGTGCCAAGATAATACTGCCATATACAACCCACATAACACCACCATATAGTGCCAAGATAATACTGCTATATACAACCACATAACACCACCATATAGTGCCAAAATAATACTGCCATATACAACCACATACCACCATATAGTGCCAAGATAATACTGACATATACAACCCACATAACACCACCATATAGTGCCAAGATAATACTGCCATATACAACCCACATAACACCACCATATAGTGCCAAGATAATACTGCCATATACAACCCACATACCACCATATAGTGCCAAGATAATACTGCCATATACATATTCACATCTGCGATTTTTCCATACGTTGTGAGATGCGCAGAAGTCGCACAGGGAAAAGAACCCATTCTCCTCAATGGGCGCTGCGAGAGAAGAATTGCAACCAGTCCTATTTTGGGGCAAGAGTTTACGCAAAGTTAAACAACTCGGCGCGGCTGTAAGAAGTCGTTTTAGGGGGAGTTCCCCTTTAAATTCTGACATAAGATGTTCAATAATATTCTCCAACCGAGCGACGCAACAACAGGCAAGAGCCGGAGCGCCAACAATCCACTGTGTCCGGGGACTATGAAGGGGACCTTTGTACCCCCCCCATAGCCCCCCTATTAATTCAGTATTGTGTGGGGGGTGAGCCGGCCCTCGTGTCTCGGCGTTACCTCAATACCGGCTTTGTGTCGCATTCAATGCCGCTAAAGAGGCCAAAATCTACAACAATCCGACTAATCTCCTCGCGGGGTCAATGACCTCCGGGTTTAAAGGGGACCTCTACCCACAATGCATCACACTGCCATTACCCTCTACTAGAATCACAGCTACTCCATCAGCGCCAACCAATAGGGAGGCGCCGGGAGCGAAACGAAAATACCTCCTGCGTGCGATTTACTAAAACCAAGGCAAAGTAACTTTAACCCCTTAATGACTCGGCCCATCGTGGAGCTCAGGACCGAACGATTGTGGGGGAGACTTTCTTCATCTGCTTCATCGCTCTTCAGAAGCCGTAACTTCCTTATTTTTCCCTCCCCGCGGCCGGATGAGGTCTTGTTTTTTGCGTGACGAGGTGTAGATTTTATTGCTACCACTTTAGGGAACATCTCATGTATTTCCACCTTTGCACAATAAAAACCTTTTGTTTGGATTTTTTTTGCGTTCCGTTCGGTGAGGGACGCGTTCCGCATGATGAACCGCAGTTTTAATAATCGGTACCAATTTGGAATACCTACGGCTTTCTTCACCACTTTTATTGCACCCCTTTGCCGTGGAGGATACAAAGTGCGTTCAATTAATCGCAGTTACAGATACCGTTATACCAACAGGAGGGGGTTCACTTTTTTTTTTTTTTTTTAAACAGAGGTGAAAGTGCTCAAAAAAAGTTTTTTTAACCATTATTTTTTATGTCCCTGTAAGGGACCCGAACCTGTGATGCTATGACCGCCACATCGGAGTGACATTAGAACTATTTCTAGTGATCACAGGCCATGACTGACCAGGACGCCGCTGTCTGCCATGGCAACCAATTGGCCCTCTGCTATTACATGGCTGATAACATCACAGAGGGAGCACCCTCCCTCTGTGAATACTTTACATGCCACGATGATCGTAGCATGTAAGGCGTTGTCCCACTTTTGCTGCAGGAAGCAGATAGCACCATACATTGTGCAGTGGCTCAAGTTGGTACTGCAGGCCGAGCACTATTGAAGCAGATGGGACTTGGCCTGCAACGCCAAACTGAGCCACTGTACAATGTAGGGAGCTGTCTGCATCTAGAAGTGGATCACCCCTCCTTGCTACCAGCATCCTGAAGATGAGAAGCAGACCCCCTCAAACGTTGGCAAAAATCACATCCAATAAATAATCCCTTGAAGTGTTTTTTAGAGAATTAGTAAGCCCCGCCCCCACAGAAGTTTCCTTGCAGCCATTCAGCAGAACTGAGCGTGGTCATGTGATTAACTGCGAGCACTTTTCATATATGGATCTGAATAAAAAAGATTCCTTGGGCTATCAGAGAACCCCCCCCCCCCCTCCTCTACTATGTATATAACACAATTAGTCACGTTCCATAGTCTTTATAATGAGGCTGTTAATTGCAGGACAGGGAGCTTACGGTCTAATGGAAGGAGCGTGTATATAGCGGCTGAGCTATATTACGCATCCCCTCGTACGCCCACTGCTGGGAGTTCAATGAGGCAGCCAATAAATAAAGAGGGTTTACGCGTCTGCAGCGCCCCCTACACGCTCATCAGTCTCCGCACTACAACTGACGTTTAATCAATGGGGTCCGCAAAGAACGCTCAGGTCTCCGATCAGCGGCGTCACGAAGCATCTGAGGAAAATACCGACATATACAAGAACGGTTTACAGAAAATGGGGCGAACAAGCAAAGCTGAGCCAACCCACACATGGCAGCTAGATAATGCCAAGATTATACTGCCATAGGCAGCCCACGTAACACCGCCACATAGTGCCGAGAAAACACTGCAATATACAGACTATGCAATACAGCCATATAGTGCCACGACAATACTCAATATACTGCCTATATAATGTCAAGAAATTATTGCCATATACAGCTCACATAATGCCGCCATATAGTGCCATGGTAATACTGCCGTATAATGCCAAAATAGTACTGCCATTTGCAACCAACATAATACTACTATTCAGCCCCAAAGTAATACTGTCAAACAGCCCACAAAATGTGCCCCCCCCCCATATAATACAACTATCTAGTGTCAGGATAACATGGCTGTATGTTATCCTACATGACACTGCTGCATAACGCACACATAGTATCGCCATATAACGCCACACAGCTTTCTTAGGAACAGATATAACTAAGGTCGGATTCAGGAAGACGCATTTGCGCACCCAATATGCAATGAATAGAACCCATTCTTTTCAATGGGTTCGTTCACATACGTACATTTTGAGCACGCACTTTTAGTGTGCGCCATTGCGCTGACGCTCGTGTAAAGCCACCTTAAGTGCGGCTCTTCTGCTTTCTATAGCCCCCCAGCTACCTTCCTATGAAACGACAGGCGCCGCCCTATAGACTGGAGGCATTCGCTTATTATAGGTCCCATCCCTCGGGGAGACATCCTGGGGGAGCGGGGGAGTTGGCAAATGCTATAAACACAAGCGCCACGTCTCAGGAGGCCTCTTAAGAAAACAGCGAGTAGAGCATGAATATTTCATACCCGACATCAGTACCTGCTACATACTCCAGGCCCAAGTCTGCTTTATGTATCACAGCTCTTCTTTTGATACTTGCAGTACCACTTTTGACCACAGACGTTGGCAGAGTTATACCATAAGCTCCAATGCAATAGTGCCCCCAGCACTAAATAATGATCTTTGACATTCAATAACTTGTGAACGATAATTCATACAGACTTGACAGACACATCGTTTTACTCAGCTCCATTAGATCTAGGACTCTGGCTATCTTAGGAACATAGACGGAGCGGTCCTCGAAATAGACGCCTATATCAAAGTGCGCCAGTAGCGTCACACCTTCTGTACAGGGTTACCAGCACTGATAACATTACCTCCATTACAACGAGCAACGCCCTACATAAAACAATGCAGGTGTATGAGACTAACCTCATAACATACCGTTGAGCGGTTCACCCAGGTGCCAGCTATGCAAACACAGATGTAAGATATCACCGCGAATATCCAGTAAGCGAGTATTTCCCACAAACAACCTGCCAAATCCGGAGAGAGCCGGTAATAAAAGAGATCTACAAAGATATACAAAACCACATGCAAAACGGATGCATACAAGCAAATACACACTGTACACAGCCCTGCAGAGTATTATAGTGCTACACAGGTGAACCTCATAGGGGCAGTATTATAGTAATTATATTCTTGTACATAGGGGGCAGTATTATAGTAGTTATATTCTTGTACATAGGGGGCAGTATTATAGTAGTTATATTCTTGTACATAGTGGGCAGTATTATAGGAGTTATATTCTTGTACATAGGGGGCAGTATTATAGTAGTTATATTCCTGTACGTAGGGGACAGTATTATAGTAGTTATATTCTTGTACATAGGGGCAGTATTATAGTAGTTATATTCTTGTACATAGGGGGCAGTATTATAGTAGTTATATTCTTGTACATAGGAGGCAGTATATTATAGTAGTTATATTCTTGTACATAGGGGGCAGTATTATAGTAGTTATATTCTTGTACATAGGGGGCAGTATTATAGTAGTTATATTCTTGTACATAGGCGCAGTATTATAGTAGTTATATTCTTGTACATAGGAGGCAGTATTATAGTAGGTATATTCTTGTACATAGGGGGCAGTATTATAGTAGTTATATTCTTGTACATAGGGGCAGTATTATAGTAGTTATATTCTTGTACATAGGGGGCAGTATTATAGTAGTTATATTCTTGTACATAGGAGGCAGTATATTATAGTAGTTATATTCTTGTACATAGGGGGCAGTATTATAGTAGTTATATTCTTGTACATGGGCAGTATTATAGTAGTTATATTCTTGTACATAGGGGGCAGTATTATAGTAGTTATATTCTTGTACATAGGGGGCAGTATTATAGTAGTTATATTCCTGTACATAGGGGGCAGTATTATAGTAGTTATATTCTTGTACATAGGGGGCAGTATTATAGTAGTTATATTCTTGAACATAGGGGGCAGTATTATAGTAGTTATATTCTTGTACATAGGAGGCAGTATTATAGTAGTTATATTCTTGTACATAGGGGCAGTATTATAGTAGTTATATTCTTGTACATAGGGGGCAGTATTATAGTAGTTATATTCTTGTACATAGGAGGCAGTATATTATAGTAGTTATATTCTTGTACATAGGGGGCAGTATTATAGTAGTTATATTCTTGTACATGGGCAGTATTATAGTAGTTATATTCTTGTACATAGGGGGCAGTATTATAGTAGTTATATTCTTGTACATAGGGGGCAGTATTATAGTAGTTATATTCCTGTACATAGGGGGCAGTATTATAGTAGTTATATTCTTGTACATAGGGGGCAGTATTATAGTAGTTATATTCTTGAACATAGGGGGCAGTATTATAGTAGTTATATTCTTGAACATAGGGGGCAGTATTATAGTAGTTATATTCTTGTACATAGGGGGCAGTATTATAGTAGTTATATTCTTGTACATGGGCAGTATTATAGTAGTTATATTCTTGTACATAGGGGGCAGTATTATAGTAGTTATATTCTTGTACATAGGGGGCAGTATTATAGTAGTTATATTCCTGTACATAGGGGGCAGTATTATAGTAGTTATATTCTTGTACATAGGGGGCAGTATTATAGTAGTTATATTCTTGTACATAGGGGGGCAGTATTATAGTAGTTATATTCTTGTACATAGGGGGGCAGTATTATAGTAGTTATATTCTTGTACATAGGAGAGCAGTATTATAGTAGTTATATTCTTGTACATAGGAGCAGTATTATAGTAGTTATATTCTTGTACATAGGAGCAGTATCATAGCAGTTATATTCTTGTACATAGGAGGCAGTATTATAGTAGTTATATTCTTGTACATAGGGGACAGTATTATAGTAGTTATATTCTTGTACATAGGGGGCAGTATTCTAGTAGTTATATTCTTGTACATAGGGGCAGTATTATAGTAGTTATATTCTTGTACATAGGGGGCAGTATTATAGTAGTTATATTCTTGTACATAGGGAGCAGTATTATAGTAGTTATATTCTTGTACAAGGGGGATAGTATTATAGTAGTTATATCCTTGTAGATAGGGGGCAGTATTATAGTAGTTATATTCTTGTACATAGGGGGTAGTATTATAGTAGTTATATTCTTGTACATAGGAGGCAGTATTATAGTAGTTATATTCTTGTACATAGGGGGTAGTATTATAGTAGTTATATTCTTGTACATAGGGAGCAGTATTATAGTAGTTATATTCTTGTACATAGGGGGCAGTATTATAGTAGTTATATTCTTGTACATATGGGGCAGTATTATAGTAGTTAAATTCTTGTAGATGGGAGGCAGTATTATAGTAGTTATATTCTTGTACGTAGGGGGCAGTATTATAGTAGTTATATTCTTGTACATAGGGGGAAGTATTATAGTAGTTATATTCTTGTACATAGGGGGCAGTATTATAGTAGTTATATTCTTGTACATAGGGGGCAGTATTATAGTAGTTATATTCTTGTACATAGGGGGTAGTATTATAGTAGTTATATTCTTGTACATAGGGGGCAGTATTATAGTAGTTATATTCTTGTACATAGGGGGCAGTATTATAATAGTTATATTCATGTAATATGGGGTAGTATTATATTAGTTATATTCTTGTACATAGGAGGCAGTATTATTGTAGTTATATTCTTGTACATAGGGGGCAGTATTATAGTAGTTATATTCTTGTACATAGGGGCAGTATTATAGTAGTTATATTCTTGTATATAGGAGCAGTATTATAGTACTTATATTCTTGTACATAGGAGGCAGTATTATAGTAGCTGTATTCTTGTACATAGGAGCAGTATTATAGTAGTTCTATTCTTGTACATAGGGGCAGTATTATAGTAGTTATATTCTTGTACATAGGAGGCAGTATTATAGTAGTTATATTCTTGTACATAGGGGGGCAGTATTATAGTAGTTATATTCTTGTACATAGGGAGCAGTATTATAGTAGTTATATTCTTGTACATAGGGAGCAGTATTATAGTAGTTCTATTCTTGTACATAGGGGCAGTATTATAGTAGTTATATTCTTGTACATAGGGGGCAGTATTATAGTAGTTATATTCTTGTATATAGGAGCAGTATTATAGTAGTTATATTCTTGTACATAGGGAGCAGTATTATAGTAGTTATATTCTTGTACGTAGGGAGCGGTATTATAGTACTTATATTCTTGTACATAGGGGAGCAGTATTATAGTAGATATATTCTTGTACATAGGAGCAGTATTATAGTAGTTATATTCTTGTACATAGGAGCAGTATCATAGCAGTTATATTCTTGTACATAGGAGGCAGTATTATAGTAGTTATATTCTTGTACATAGGGGACAGTATTATAGTAGTTATATTCTTGTACATAGGGGGCAGTATTCTAGTAGTTATATTCTTGTACATAGGGGCAGTATTATAGTAGTTATATTCTTGTACATAGGGGGCAGTATTATAGTAGTTATATTCTTGTACATAGGGAGCAGTATTATAGTAGTTATATTCTTGTACAAGGGGGATAGTATTATAGTAGTTATATCCTTGTAGATAGGGGGCAGTATTATAGTAGTTATATTCTTGTACATAGGGGGTAGTATTATAGTAGTTATATTCTTGTACATAGGAGGCAGTATTATAGTAGTTATATTCTTGTACATAGGGGGTAGTATTATAGTAGTTATATTCTTGTACATAGGGAGCAGTATTATAGTAGTTATATTCTTGTACATAGGGGGCAGTATTATAGTAGTTATATTCTTGTACATAGGGGGCAGTATTATAGTAGTTATATTCTTGTACATAGGGGCAGTATTATAGTAGTTAAATTCTTGTAGATGGGAGGCAGTATTATAGTAGTTATATTCTTGTACGTAGGGGGCAGTATTATAGTAGTTATATTCTTGTACATAGGGGGAAGTATTATAGTAGTTATATTCTTGTACATAGGGGGCAGTATTATAGTAGTTATATTCTTGTACATAGGGGGCAGTATTATAGTAGTTATATTCTTGTACATAGGGGGTAGTATTATAGTAGTTATATTCTTGTACATAGGGGGCAGTATTACAGTAGTTATATTCCTGTACATAGGGGGCAGTATTATAGTAGTTATATTCTTGTACATAGGGGGCAGTATTATAGTAGTTATATTCTTGCACATAGGAGGCAGTATTATAGTAGTTATATTCTTGTACATAGGTGGCAGTATTATAGTAGTTATATTCTTGTACATAGGGAGCAGTATTATAGTAGTTATATTCTTGTACATAGGGGGCTGTATTATAGTAGTTATATTCTTGTACATAGGAGGCAGTATTATTGTAGTTATATTCTTGTACATAGGGGGCAGTATTATAGTAGTTATATTCTTGTACATAGGGGGCAGTATTATAGTAGTTATATTCTTGTACATAGGGGGCAGTATTATAGTAGTTATATTCTTGTATATAGGGGGCAGTATTATAGTAGTTATATTCTTGTACATTATTATAGTAGGTACATAACAAGTAGACTTTGCTACAGAATTTCCCCCCCATCTACATTAAAAAGGGCAGACTGTGTAGTGAACATCCGCAGCAGAAGTTGTCACGGTGTGCTGGTACTTCCTGCAGCATAGAGCTTGTTTTGTGAAAACCTCATCCACTTTGCCACTTCCATATTCTGCTGTGTGCGGATGTACCTTTATATTTGATATAGTATATTATTGAAAATAGAGGAGAAATAGGTTCAGATTAGTTGCCCCTTTGCCCACTCCTCATGGCAGTTTATACATTCTCAGTAGGGGGCAACAATGAGCTGCTCCAGGCATAAAGAGAATATAAAATCTGTGTTCCGTCCTCCGTCACAATGCGATGAGGCACATTCAGAATAGCAATAATGAGATTACACTCCTGAACGATGGCCGCATCACTGCCGCTGCTCTTCATATGATGGAGTTGCCCTTTAAATCTGGGGGTATAGCAGGTTGGCAGTGCAGGGATTTGCATGCACACATATGGTAGCTGTAGGTCTGCAGTGACCCAGTTAGAGCCTCATATGTGCCCATTACACGCACTGACTCACGGTGTTATTGGGTTTAGAGATGCATCCTGTCTCGTAGGAGGCGGAATGTGAAATATGGAGCCGAGAAGCTCATTCAGTCTCATCACAGCAGAAGGGGGTAGAAGGGCCCGGGTGTCATCCATAGCCGTCACATCTACCCTCCCGCAGCCAGAGACAGCCATCGATCCCGGCCGGAGGGGGTCTTCCCATGCAGCAGCGGGCCTTGGCCTCTGCAATGTATAAAGCACCAGGTGGCCTTATTACAGGGAGAATAGACCGGCGGCCGCCCCCTCCAGCAGGACGGATTATTAGGCGCTGCAGCCGACGCAGAGATCCCCCCAAGAACGGTAGAGGTTTAACAACTACTAGTCAAGTGCAGAACTAGACGCCGGACGGGTGGTCTGCAGAACTAGACGCCGGACGGGTGGTCTGCAGAACTACAAAGCCCCTAATTCATCAATATGTATCCATCACAGCCAAAGACGGTGGGGTCAGTGATGATGGGGGGCCGCAGGTGGGTGAGTGATGATGGGGGGCCGCAGGTGGTCTCAGAGCACCCAAACAGGTAGTGGGGAAGGCAAGATGGCCACTGGGTAACGCAAAGGATGGGCCAGGGGTGACAGGGACAGTATGGTGTATGAGGATGGAGTATTGGCCTCCGGAGCTTGCACTCTAAATACATGATCCTATGTGGATAGAGAGACAGCGGACATGCAGCTAAGAAACTGAGAACAGAGAAGAATCAGGAAGAAGTACAGGTAAGAACGAGACCGCAGGCAGTGCGGGAAGAGAACGAGACCGCAGGCAGTGCGGGAAGAGAACGAGACCGCAGGCAGTGCGGGAAGAGAACGAGACCGCAGGCAGTGCGGGAAGAGAACGAGACCGCAGGCAGTGCGGGAAGAGAAAGAGACCGCAGGCAGTGCGGGAAGAGAACGAGACCGCAGGGAGTGCGGGAAGAGAACGAGACCGCAGGGAGTGCGGGAAGAGAACGAGACCGCAGGGAGTGCGGGAAGAGAACGAGACCGCAGGGAGTGCGGGAAGAGAACGAGACCGCAGGGAGTGCGGGAAGAGAACGAGACCGCAGGGAGTGCGGGAAGAGAACGAGACCGCAGGGAGTGCGGGAAGAGAACGAGACCGCAGGGAGTGCGGGAAGAGAAAGAGACCGCAGGGAGTGCGGGAAGAGAAAGAGACCGCAGGCAGTGCGGGAAGAGAACGAGACCGCAGGCAGTGCGGGAAGAGAACGAGACCGCAGGCAGTGCGGGAAGAGAACGAGACCGCAGTGAGTGCGGGAAGAGAACGAGACCGCAGTGAGTGCGGGAAGAGAACGAGACCGCAGGGAGTGCGGGGAGAGAACGAGACCGCAGGGAGAGAACGAGACCGCAGGGAGTGCGGGGAGAGAACGAGACCGCAGGGAGTGCGGGGAGAGAACGAGACCGCAGGGAGAGAACGAGACCGCAGGGAGTGCGGGGAGAGAACGAGACCGCAGGGAGTGCGGGGAGAGAACGAGACCGCAGGGAGAGAACGAGACCGCAGGGAGTGCGGGGAGAGAACGAGACCACAGGGAGTGCGGGGAGAGAACGAGACCGCAGGGGGTGCGGGGAGAGAACGAGACCGCAGGGGGTGCGGGGAGAGAACGAGACCGCAGGGGGTGCGGGAAGAGAACGAGACCGCAGGGGGTGCGGGAAGAGAACGAGACCGCAGGGGGTGCGGGAAGAGAACGAGACCGCAGGGGGTGCGGGAAGAGAACGAGACCGCAGGGGGTGCGGGAAGAGAACGAGACCGCAGGGAGAGAACGAGACCGCAGGGAGTGCGGGGAGAGAACGAGACCGCAGGGAGTGCGGGAAGAGAACGAGACCGCAGGGAGTGCGGGAAGAGAACGAGACCGCAGGGAGTGCGGGAAGAGAACGAGACCGCAGGGAGTGCGGGAAGAGAACGAGACCGCTGGAAGTGCGGGGAGAAAACGAGACCGCAGGGAGAGAACGAGACCGCAGGGAGTGCGGGGAGAGAACGAGACCGCAGGGAGTGCGGGAAGAGAACGAGACCGCAGGGAGTGCGGGAAGAGAACGAGACCGCAGGGAGTGCGGGGAGAGAACGAGACCGCAGGGAGTGCGGGGAGAGAACGAGACCGCAGGGAGAGAACGAGACCGCAGGGAGTGCGGGGAGAGAACGAGACCGCAGGGAGTGCGGGAAGAGAACGAGACCGCAGGGAGTGCGGGGAGAGAACGAGACCGCAGGGAGAGAACGAGACCGCAGGGAGTGCGGGGAGAGAACGAGACCACAGGGAGTGCGGGGAGAGAACGAGACCACAGGGGGTGCGGGAAGAGAACGAGACCGCAGGGGGTGCGGGAAGAGAACGAGACCGCAGGGAGTGCGGGGAGAGAACGAGACCACAGGGAGTGCGGGGAGAGAACGAGACCGCAGGGAATGCGGGAAGAGAACGAGACCGCTGGAAGTGCGGGGAGAAAACGAGACCGCAGGGAGAGAACGAGACCGCAGGGAGTGCGGGGAGAGAACGAGACCGCAGGGAGTGCGGGAAGAGAACGAGACCGCAGGGAGTGCGGGAAAGAGAACGAGACCGCAGGGAGTGCGGGGAAGCGAACGAGACCGCAGGGAGTGCGGGAAGCGAACGAGACCGCAGGGAGTGCGGGAAGCGAACGAGACCGCAGGGAGTGCGGGAAGCGAACGAGACCGCAGGGAGTGCGGGGAAGCGAACGAGACCGCAGGGAGTGCGGGGAAGCGAACGAGACCGCAGGGAGTGCGGGGAAGAGAACGAGACCGCAGGGAGTGCGGGGAAGAGAACGAGACCGCAGGGAGTGCGGGGAAGAGAACGAGACCGCAGGGAGTGCGGGGAAGAGAACGAGACCGCAGGGAGTGCGGGGAAGAGAACGAGACCGCAGGGAGTGCGGGGAAGAGAACGAGACCGCAGGGAGTGCGGGGAAGAGAACGAGACCGCAGGGAGTGCGGGGAAGAGAACGAGACCGCAGGGAGTGCGGGGAAGAGAACGAGACCGCAGGGAGTGCGGGAAGAGGAAGAGACCGCAGGCAGTGCGGGAAGAGGAAGAGACCGCAGGCAGTGCGGGAAGAGGAAGAGACCGCAGGCAGTGCGGGAAGAGAACGAGACCGCAGGGAGTGCGGGAAGAGAACGAGACCGCAGGGACTACAGCAGGGAAAATGTAAGTAAAGAGAAAGAGCGCAGGGACTGCAGGAAAAAAAAGAGACTGCAGGTAGACTGTGAGTAGAGAGAAAGAGACCGCAGGGATTACAGCAAGGAAGGTGACTGAGTAAAAAGAAAGACCGCAGGGACTGCAGGTAGGAGGCGGAGTAAAAAGTCGAAAAGTGGTAGAATCAGGGCTCACTCACACGGGCGTATGCGATTTTAATTGCGCTCCATCTCCTGCCATCCCAAGCCACGCGCTCCATCCCTTGGCGCCCCTCTTTATCTCTCGCTGTGCGCGCCACCTCTTGCCCTCCCCGGCCCCACACTCCATCTCTTACCCTCACCGGCCTTCCCTGCCACCTTTTGCCATCCCCGCCACACCTTGCCCTCGGATGGTGAGTGAGGCCGGGGAGGGCAAAAAGTTATTAGGGAGGGCAAGAGGTGGCGCGCGGGGCCGGGGAGGGCAAGAGGTGGCAAAAAGTTATCAGGGAGGGCAAAAAGTGAAGCGCGATGCTAGTGGGGCTGGGGAGGGCAAGAGGTGGAGCACTGGCCTGGCGAGGGCAAGAGGTGGAGCACTGGCCTGGCGAGGGCAAGAGGTGGAGCACTGGCCTGGCGAGGGCAAGAGGTGGAGCACTGGCCTGGCGAGGGCAAGAGGTGAAGCACTGGCCTGGCGAGGGCAAGAGGTGAAGCACTGGCCTGGCGAGGGCAAGAGGTGAAGCACTGGCCTGGCGAGGGCAAGAGGTGGAGCACTGGCCTGGCGAGGGCAAGAGGTGGAGCACTGGCCTGGCGAGGGCAAGAGGTGGAGCACTGGCCTGGCGAGGGCAAGAGGTGGAGCACTGGCCTGGCGAGGGCAAGAGGTGGAGCACTGGCCTGGCGTGGGCAAGAGGTGGAGCACTGGCCTGGCGTGGGCAAGAGGTGGAGCACTGGCCTGGCGTGGGCAAGAGGTGGAGCACTGGCCTGGCGTGGGCAAGAGGTGGAGCACTGGCCTGGCGAGGGCAAGAGGTGGAGCACTGGCCTGGCGAGGGCAAGAGGTGGAGTTAGAGATGCAGGGCACTGCTAGAGAAGGTGAAAGATAGGAGGCAGGGCAAGAGATGGAGAGTAGGGCTAGGGAGGGAGCGTAGAGCTGGGGAGGGCAAGAGGTGGCGGGGCAGGGCAGGGATGGCGCACAGGGCTAGGGAAAGCAAAAGATGGCACGCACAGCAAGAGGTGGCATACGGGGCTAGGGAGGGCAAAAAGTGGCGTGAAGAGTTCGGGGCTAGGGAGGGCAAGAGACTGAGCGTCGGGCTAGGGAGGGCAAGAGGTTGCGCGCAGAGCTTGGGGCTAGAGAGGGCAAAATATGGCGCACAGAGCGCGGGGCTAGAGAGGGCAAGAGATGGCGCGCGGGACTAGAGAGGGCAAGAGATGGCGCGCGGGACTAGAGAGGGCAAGAGATGGCGCGCGGGACTAGAGAGGGCAAGAGATGGGGGCAGGGCAGGAGATGGAGCAAGAGATGGAGCGCGGGGCAAGAGAGGGCAAGGGACGGCGAGCGCGGGACAAGAGACAGCGTGTGGGGGCAAGAGACGGCAAGACATGGCGTGCGGGGCAGGAGGGGGCAAGGGATGGGGGGCAGGGCAGGAGATGGAGTGCAGGGCAGGAGAATGCAAGGGATAGAGGGCAGGAGATGGAGCAAGAGAAGGAGCGTGGGGCAAAAGAAGGCAAGGAATGGGGGGCAGGGCGGGGGGAGGCAAGGAATGGGGGCAGGGCAAGAGATGGAGTGCGATGCAGGAGAGGGCAAGGGATGGGGGGCAGGGCAGGAGAGGGAGCGTGGGGCAAGAGAGGGCAAGGGATAGGGGCAGGGCAGGAGAGGGCAAGAGACGGCGTGCGGTGCAGGAGAGGGCAAGGGATGGAGGGCAGGGCAGGAGAGGGCAAGAGACGGCGCGCGGGGCAAGAGAGGGCGCGCGGGGCAAGAGAGGGCAAGACATGGCGTGCGGTGCAGGAGAGGGCAAGGGATGGAGGGCAGGGCAGGAGATGGAGCAAGAGATGGAGCGTGGGGCAAGAGAGGGTAAGGAATGGGGGGCAGGGCAGGAGAGGGCAAGAGAAGGAGCGTGGGGCAGGAGAGGGCAAGGGATGGGGCAAGAGATGGAGAGTGGGGCAAGAGAGGGCAACGGATGGGGGGCAGGGCAGGAGAGGGCAAGAGAAGGAGCGTGGGGCAGGAGAGGGCAAGGGATGGAGGGCAGGAGATGGAGCAAGAGAAGGAGCGTGGGGCAAGAGAGGGCAAGGGATGGGGGGCAGGGTAGGAGAGAGCAAGAGATGGAGTGCGGGGCAGGAGAGGGCAGGAGATGGAGCAAGAGAAGGGGCATGGGGCAAGAGAGGGCAAGGGATGGGGGGCGGGGCAGGAGAGGGCAAGGGAAGGAGCGTGGGGCGAGAGAGGGCAAGGCATGGAGTGCGGGGCAGGAGAGGGCAAGGGATGGGGGCAGGGCAGGAAAGGGCGAGAGATGGAGGGCAGGGCAGGAGATGGAGCAAGAGAAGGAGCTGGGGCAAGGGATGGGGGCAGGACAGGAGAGGGCAAGGGATGGGGGGCAGGGCAGGAGATAAGAGCAAGAGAAGGAGCTGGGGCAAAAGATGGAGCGCGGGCAAGGGTCGGCAGAGATGGGCAGAGTGCAGGTAATAAGAGACTTGGCATCGGGGGTGACGGCTCCATCCTCCTGGCAGCCGCGGGGACATGTGATCCCGGTAGGCCCCGCCGGTGACCCCCACTTACCGGGCTCCTCCGCTTCAGGGAGACGTTCTTCCAGAGCAGGAGGTGCAGCTGGTGCAGGAACCCCATGGCTCACAGCGCGGGCTCACCCACAGGGTGCCCACCCATCACACGGCGGCAGCACTGGCTGGTGGGAGGAGAGCGCCCCCCAGGTGGGCACCCACAGGCGGCACACGGACTGCTGGCGCTGCGCTCCGCTCTCAGCTGTGTTTTCCTCTCCGCTGCCTCCTCCTCTTACTGCATTGAGTTACGTCCTCTGCCAGGCTGACCAGGCCCCGCCCACCCTTAAAGGGGCAGCACTACAAGTGCCATCATGTAATGTCAATGAACTGCTGCTACATGGTGTATCTAATGCTATCCTGTGTGATACTGCCTGCTGAGCCGTGTATCTAATCCTATCCTGTGTGATACTGTCTGCTGAGCCGTGTATCTAATCCTCTCCTGTGTGATACTGTCTGCTGATCCGTGTATCTAATCCTCTCCTGTGTGATACTGTCTGCTGAGCTGTGTATCTAATCCTATCCTGTGTGATACTGTCTGCTGAGCCGTGTATCTAATCCTCTCCTGTGTGATACTGTCTGCTGAGCCGTGTATCTAATCCTATCGTGTGTGATACTGTCTGCTGAGCCGTGTATCTAATCCTATCGTGTGTGATACTGTCTGCTGAGCCGTGTATCTAATCCTATCCTGTGTGATACTGCCTGCTGAGCCGTGTATCTAATCCTGTCCTGTGTGATACTGTCTGCTGAGCCGTGTATCTAATCCTATCCTGTGTGATACTGCCTGCTGAGCTGTGTATCTAATCCTCTCCTGTGTGATACTGTCTGCTGATCCGTGTATCTAATCCTCTCCTGTGTGATACTGTCTGCTGAGCCGTGTATCTAATCCTCTCCTGTGTGATACTGTCTGCTGAGCCGTGTATCTAATCCTATCCTGTGTGATACTGTCTGCTGAGCCGTGTATCTAATCCTCTCCTGTGTGATACTGTCTGCTGATCCGTGTATCTAATCCTATCCTGTGTGATACTGTCTGCTGAGCTGTTGTATCTAATCCTCTCCTGTGTGATACTGTCTGCTGATCCGTGTATCTAATCCTCTCCTGTGTGATACTGTCTGCTGAGCTGTGTATCTAATCCTATCCTGTGTGATACTGTCTGCTGAGCCGTGTATCTAATCCTCTCCTGTGTGATACTGTCTGCTGAGCCGTGTATCTAATCCTATCGTGTGTGATACTGTCTGCTGAGCCGTGTATCTAATCCTATCGTGTGTGATACTGTCTGCTGAGCCGTGTATCTAATCCTATCCTGTGTGATACTGCCTGCTGAGCCGTGTATCTAATCCTGTCCTGTGTGATACTGTCTGCTGAGCCGTGTATCTAATCCTATCCTGTGTGATACTGCCTGCTGAGCTGTGTATCTAATCCTCTCCTGTGTGATACTGTCTGCTGATCCGTGTATCTAATCCTCTCCTGTGTGATACTGTCTGCTGAGCCGTGTATCTAATCCTCTCCTGTGTGATACTGTCTGCTGAGCCGTGTATCTAATCCTATCCTGTGTGATACTGTCTGCTGAGCCGTGTATCTAATCCTCTCCTGTGTGATACTGTCTGCTGATCCGTGTATCTAATCCTATCCTGTGTGATACTGTCTGCTGAGCTGTTGTATCTAATCCTCTCCTGTGTGATACTGTCTGCTGATCCGTGTATCTAATCCTATCCTGTGTGATACTGCCTGCTGATCCGTGTATCTAATCCTATCCTGTGTGATACTGTCTGCTGAGCCGTGTATCTAATCCTATCCTGTGTGATACTGTCTGCTGAGCTGTGTATCTAATCCTCTCCTGGTAGATACTCTCTGCTGTATCTAATCCTTTCATGTGTGATACTGTCTGCTGAGCTGTGTATCTAATCCTATTTTATGATACTGTCTGCTGAGCCGTGTATCTAATCCTATTTTATGATACTGTCTGCTGAGCCGTGTATCTAATCCTCTCCTGTTAGATACTCTCTGCTGTATCTAATCCTTTCATGTGTGATACTGTCTGCTGAGCACCCACAGGATTAGATACAGACAGGTACTGTGCTGCAGGAGCGGCCCCCGGTGTCCCCTCCTTGCTGCGCCGCCGCCATCCGTCTGTCCTATAAATGACCCTTTGTGTTTAGTACATAACACAAATCCCTGACACCCAATCCTGCAGTCCAGCTGCAGCTGTGAGCGAGCGCAGGCTGAGGCCGCTGTCACACGGGCCTAGGCGCATTCACACGCGTATTTGCGCAATGGGCGTGGCATATTTGCAGGCGCATGTTTCACTGTACTTTTTGCATGCACAATCCATGCACATTTTCACCTGCAACAGACCCCGCACCCACGCTGCCAATCACTGAAGAGGGCAGCGAACCGGTCCAATCCCCGCAGGAAAATACAGTGTGAGGCGCATGTTTACACAACAGATGCGTGAGCGCATCACAAGCTCATATGAGCGGACCCACGGACGTCAGCGGCTCCCGGTCATTGTGTATCGGCGCGCCAATCTCACTGAATCAACCCATTCATTACGATACGTTCGCTGACCGAAGCATACTGCTTGCGCAAAAAATATGCAGTATTGTCTGCGGTCCTGCGCACAAAAACAGGGCATACTGAACTAATTACCTTAATTGCCCGTGTCAGCGACTGGGAGTCTGGCTCCATGGGTTTTCTGCACATGCAACAAGCACAGTACAGCATGCTCATGCGCATTCAAATACGCAGCACCCACTGCGGAAATATACAGCGCAAACTCCAGCCTAAAGCCGCCTGCAGACGGCCGGGGAGGATCCGTCCCGTGCCCCTGCAGTGACCAGTGCGGCTCACCCACTCCCGGCGTCTCCTCTGTTCTGTGATGTGCTGGCTGGCGCATGCGCAGAGCGGAGCCGGCGTGTCGGTAGTGGCATTTCTGTGCAAGACCCGCGCAGAAATAGAACATGCCGCGTTTTGTTTTCCGTGCGTGTTTTCACGTGAATAAATCAAGACTGTGTACATAGGACTGCGTCTTGTGTGCAGGGGGGCCTTACTGTGCAAGGAGGGGTGCAGGAGGTATGGTACAGGTACTATATAAGGAGGGCTGCAGGTATGGCACAGGTACTATATAAGGAGGTCTGCAGGTATGGCACAGGTACTATATAAGGAGGGCTGCAGGTATGGTACAGGTACTATATAAGGAGGTCTGCAGGTATGCCACAGGTTCTATATAAGGAGATGTGCAGTTATGATACAGGTACTACATAAGGAGGCGTGCAGGTATGGTACAGGTACTATATAAGGAGGGATGCAGGTATGGTACAGGTACTATATAAGGAGGGCTGCAGGTATGGCACAGGTACTATATAAGGAGGGCTGCAGGTATGGCACAGGTACTATATAAGGAGATGTGCAGTTATGATACAGGTACTACATAAGGAGGCGTGCAGGTATGGCACAGGTACTATATATGGAGGCGTGCAGGTATGGCGCAGGTACTGTATAAAGAAGGTTGCAGGTATGGCACAGGTACTATATAAGAAGAGATGCAGGTATGGTACAGGTACTGTATAAGGAGGGGTGCAGATATTGTACAGGTACTATATAAGGAGGCGTGCAGGTATGGTACGGGTACTATATAAGGAGGCGTGCAGGTATGGTACAGGTACTACATAAGGAGGGCTGCAGGTATGGTACGGGTACTATATAAGGAGGGCTGCAGGTATGGTACGGGTACTATATAAGGAGGCGTGCAGGTATGGTACAGGTACTACATAAGGAGGTGTGCAGGTATGGTACAGGTACTATATAAGGGAGGGTGCAGGTATGGTACAGGTACTATATAAGGAGGTCTGCAGGTATGGTACAGGTACTATATAAGGATTCATACAGGTATGGTACAGGTACTATATAAGGAGGCGTGCAGATATGGTACAGGTACTATATAAGGAGGGCTGCAGGTATGGTACAGGTACTATATAAGGAGGGCTGCAGGTATGGCATAGGTACTATATAAGGGAGGGTGCAGGTATGGTACAGGTACTATATAAGGAGGGCTGCAGGTATGGCACAGGTACTATATAAGGAGGGCTGCAGGTATGGTACAGGTACTATATAAGGAGGGCTGCAGGTATGGCACAGGTACTATATAAGGAGGGCTGCAGGTATGGTACAGGTACTATATAAGGAGGGCTGCAGGTATGGTACAGGTACTATATAAGGAGGGCTGCAAGTATGGTACAGGTACTATATAAGGAGGGCTGCAGGTATGGTACAGGTACTATATAAGGAGGGCTGCAGGTATGGTACAGGTACTATATAAGGAGGGCTGCAGGTATGGTACAGGTACTATATATGGAGGTGTGCAGGTATGGTACAGGTACTATATAAGGAGGGCTGCAGGTATGGCACAGGTACTATATAAGGAGGGCTGCAGGTATGGCACAGGTACTATATAAGGAGGGCTGCAGGTATGGCACAGGTACTATATAAGGGAGGGTGCAGGTATGGTACAGGTACTATATAAGGAGGCGTGCAGGTATGATAGAGGTACTATATAAGCAGGGCTGCAGATATGGTACAGGTACTGTATAAAAAGGGCTTCAGGTATGGTACAGGTACTATATAAGGAGGCGTGCAGGTATGATAGAGGTACTATATAAGCAGGGCTGCAGGTATGGTACAGGTACTATATATGGAGGCGTGCAGATATGGTACAGGTACTATATAAGGAGGGCTGCAGGTATGGCACAGGTACTATATAAGGAGGGCTGCAGGTATGGCACAGGTACTATATAAGGAGGGCTGCAGGTATGGCACAGGTACTATATAAGGGAGGGTGCAGGTATGGTACAGGTACTATATAAGGAGGCGTGCAGGTATGATAGAGGTACTATATAAGCAGGGCTGCAGATATGGTACAGGTACTGTATAAAAAGGGCTTCAGGTATGGTACAGGTACTATATAAGGAGGCGTGCAGGTATGATAGAGGTACTATATAAGCAGGGCTGCAGGTATGGTACAGGTACTATATATGGAGGCGTGCAGATATGGTACAGGTACTATATAAGGAGGCGTGCAGATATGGTACGGGTACTATATAAGGAGGGTGCAGGTATGGTACAGGTACTATATAAGGAGGGCTGCAGGTATGGTACAGGTACTATATAAGGAGGGCTGCAGGTATGGTACAGGTACTATATAAGGAGGGCTGCAGGTATGGTACAGGTACTATATAAGGAGGGTGCAGGTATGGTACAGGTACTATATAAGGAGGGTGCAGGTATGGTACAGGTACTATATAAGGAGGGCTGCAGGTATGGTACAGGTACTATATAAGGAGGGCTGCAGGTATGGTACAGGTACTATATAAGGAGGGTGCAGGTATGGTACAGGTACTATATAAGGAGGGTGCAGGTATGGTACAGGTACTATATAAGGAGGGTGCAGGTATGGTACAGGTACTATATAAGGAGGGGTGCAGGTATGGCACAGGTACTATATAAGGAGGGCTGCAGGTATGGTACAGGTACTATATAAGGAGGGCTTCAGGTATGATACAGGTACTATATAAGGAGGGCTTCAGGTATGATACAGGCACTCTGCCTTTTTCTCCGCCATGGGGGTGATACATAGAGGGATCCCCATCTTTTATGATGCGTTGGGGGTTCTCCAGTCTGTGTTTCGGAGTTATGATTAGTGACTTCCCCTCAGCTGCATTGGCCGCCCCCCAAGCTTTAGGCCTCATGTCCACGGGCGGAATTGATTTGGGGAATCCACACGGGAGATCCGCCAGTCATGCCGCCCATAGGGATACACGGGGGTCCGCAAATTAATTATAGCATGCAGATGTGATTTGCGGACCTTCTGGTCCAGAAAACAAACCGCAGCACGCTCCATAACTGTGCGGACCCCGCACTGACGGCCTCCATTGAAGTCAGCGGAAGCCATCATATCTGCGGCACACTTGGTGACAGGAGGGAGAAGAGCCGCCCGTGGACATGAGGCCTCACACTGCAGTCCTGCTTGTTCCGGGCTCCTGGACCAGACCTATGCAAACCCCATGCAAATGTTGTCCTGGCTGCATACAAAGAGGAATGGTGGCAAATGGGAGGTAATCGCCTGATAGTGGCCAGAGCAGCGCCCCCCGCAGCACAGAAGACAAGTGACCGGGTGGAGGGAACAAGTGGGGGTCGCAGATGCTAGAGCATGGTCTGCAGCAGCACACAGGAGCAGGTGAGACAAGTAAGGTAAGTGCCCCCCCAGAGGTAAGTGGCAGCGAGCACTGCATGCTAATGATGGGTGGTGGGCATCCTCCGCCAGTGATGGGCATAAGCAGTAAGGCCGAACTCACATGAGCCCGCAGCGGAATCCAGCTCTGACCCCCGGCCGACAACCTTGTCTTTTCTGTATTGCGGATGACCGCGGACGCCCGGCGATGGTGCGGGTACCCGCGGGCTGTGCCATCTGTTAAATGCGGACGGGCTGCGGGTCGGACGAAAATAGAACATGCTGCGATTTTAAATCGCGATTGCTATCCGTTCATCTGAGCGGATATGCGAATGTTTTACTTTTTCAATAGGCGCGGAATACCACGTATCATCCACGCGGGCGACGGTCACAGATTCCGCAATTGAAATCCGCCGGTGCGAGACCGGCCGAAGTTACAGCGTGTCACTCCCAGCATGACCTCAGTACCCCGGGTGTAAGAAATGGTCAGCAAGAAGAGAGGACAACCCTAAACATGCTGCATAGTTGAATACAGTCTATTGCTCCCTGTTATCAGCTGTTTGTTTCTGCCTCTTCTATAGTCTTTCTCATTCCAGCCTAAAAAAAAACAGCTGATAACAGAGAGCAATAGACTAATCAGCATCTGTACAGCATGAAATGGCTGGTAAGGGACCTTTACCACGTCTGGTGCGGTTATTGCCCATCGACTTCCACAAATTAGGGAACCTTTTGCCCCTGTTATCAGTCATTTCAGACTGGCAAGAGGTAGATTGCAGTGCAGATGAATACGATCTATTGTTTCCTGTTATCAGCCATTTCATAGTAGAGAGAGGCTGACTGTAGGACAGGAACATGCAGTCTGTTACTCCCTCTTATTAGCCATTGCAGGCTGTGGAGATGCTGACTGTAGGACAGATGGCTATAATCTATTTCTCCCTGTTATCAGCCATTTTAGGTTGGGGAAAGGTTGATTGTAACACAGGAATGTAATTTATTGCTCCGTTATCAACTATTTTTTCAAGGGTGGGGAGAGGCTGACTATAGGAGAATTTGGTCTATTATGCCCTTTTACAAGAGGCGGCAGTTGGCTAAACGACCGCAGGAGCGCTGACGTCACCGCTAAGGCCGGCTTCACGCCAATATCAACCTCCCTCTTCTGAATGGAGTCACGCGTGAGCGATTTTATTTATTTTTTTCCCGCACCACAACGTGATGCGATGCAGGAAACAAATCGCGGCCTGTCCTATCCTTGTGCCCTCGCTGGGTCACACGATGCCATGCAAGGTTTCCCAATTTAACTCCGCAATCCTCCACCGCAGCTGTCAGCTGCGCCGGAGGATCGCTACTTCCCCGAAGTGATGAGAGGCCGCTTTAAAACAAAAGCGCCTTGGATCCGCAGAAAAATTGGCCCAATATTGCGTTCGCCGGTGCGAAATTAGCCTCAGGTCGATAGCGTTCGTGCCGAGCGTTTAGACAGACGGGCTTCGCCGCTGGATTTCTGGCTTCTCGCTCATGCTGATGCGGGGAGCGTTTACATGGTCAGAGGGCCGCGATCCGCGATGATTTTTATGCTGACTAAAAGTTATCGATAATGACGTGAAAACGAATTTTGAGCGCTAATCGTCCCGTGTAAATGGGCCATTAAGCCGCTTTCACACGGGCGTCAAGATCACACGATTTTCTCACGATGCGATGGTGCTACAAATCACATGCATGTGAAGCCCAGGATTTCCTATGGGTTCCTTCAGATTAGTGATGTTTTGTAAACTGCTACATTGCGAGATTACAAAATGGCGGCGCGCGCTATACAGCCGTGGTTTGCGATGTTTTGTAGCCCAAGTTTCCCTGTAATCCGACTGTAAAACCCTTTCTGCATCAAAAACGAAATAATAGTACATCAGCTCTCAGGCGCTGTCGGCTCCGGCGGGCGGCTCCTCTGCGGCTCCGGCGGGCGGCTCCTCCGCAGCTCCGGCACACTTCAGGCAGCCCTTCCTGGATGGGAGGTTTAAAATCCCTGCCACCAGAAAACACTAGCTGTGATTGGGTCATCGAGCGCTGGCTCTGATTGGCTGAGCTGCAGCGCTCAAGAGGTCAGCTTCATTGAAAGAGAAGGATGATCGACCTTCTGTAGAAGCTCAAGGACATAACACATAGACCTACTGGACTGCTGATAGGTCCCTTTGAGGGACAAGCCTAAGAACTGTAGGCCTCAAGCACACAGAACCTTTAGGAAATCTTCTTATCAAAGGTTCCGAGGAAAGTCTTTTTCCCAGAAAGTCAACCTGGCGTGAATTTGGACTTTCTGAATGGTGATGCATAGACCTCAGCCCGAGCCTTCCTGGAGAAACTCCAAGATGTTACTTCAATTTGTTGTCTAGCACACCAGGACATGACGAGTCTAATCCATGCATAGGTCTTCTGGGTGGATCCGCTCTGGAGAGAGATGGCATTCTTAGGGCGGGCCTCTTGTGGTAGTCCTCTTGACTGGAGTAAGGACTGGTCAACCTCCAGGCTGCCAGGTTGTTGCTCTTCAGATGTGGGCAGAGCCAAGTGTCCTGAGGCATCCGGTTCTGCACAGGGAAGACCTTCAGTAACACCGTTGACTAATGTGCATGAGCTGGGCGAGCCTTGACCTTTATGGCCAGAACGGTGTGATGGTATTACCATGGCCTGGTCTTCCCTGATGTTTAATACCCTCAGTAACATAAACCTGTAGGGAATATGTAGGTGAGCCTGAACCTCCAAGGGATGGACAAAGCAAACACTGCCATGGGATTGTTCTCCAGAAACAGGGAGCAGAATGTCTTCTCCTTAGCTTTGGACCTTGGTGCCCTCAGGCTAAGGGTGCATTCACACGAACGTATATCGGCTCGGTTTTCACGCCGAGCCGATATACGTCGTCCACGTGTGCAGGGGGGGGGGGGGGATGGAAGAGCCAGGGCCAGGAACTGTGCTCCCGCCTCCTCTCCGCCCCTCTGCACTATTTGCAATAGGGAGAGGCGGGACGGGAGCGGGGCTAATTAGCGCCCTTAGCCCCGCCCCTGTCCCGCCTCCTCTCATTGCAAATAGTGCAGAGGGGCGGAGAGGAGGCAGAGAGGGGGTGGGACCTCAGTTCCTGGCCCTGGCTCTTCCATCCCCCCCCCTGCACATGAGGACAACATATATCGGCTCCGCGTGAAAACCGAGCCAATATAAGTTCGTGTGAACGCACCCTAACATCTGACAGACTCCATCTGCAAGCGATCTGGTGGACGATCTCCAGACTCGGAGACCATTATTCTAGGACAGAGTGGCCCCAATTAGGTCAGTCTGCTACCACATTGAGAAACCCTTGAATGCATACAGCTGTCAGAAGGGTAAAGGCCCATTTACACCAGCAGATGATCGCTCAAAAGACAGTTTGAGTGACAGCTTTGAGCAATCATTTTGCAAAAAGTATTAATTGATATTTAAGTAGCTACTTTAATACCAATTAGGTGTGCAAATGAAGCCCTCCTTGAACGCAGTCAATAGCCCGAGGCTATTATCTGCGCTCAGATCCGTTGTTCTCCACGATCAGATCCTTTGTTCTCCACGGGAAAACAATGCTATCAGCACTCCCCGTGAAGAACTACTGATAAAAGTGAGTGACGATTTTTAGGTTAGCTTGATTTTAACGATCAGCTAACAGTGCCTGAAAAGCGATCACCGATTAGCGATTTTTTTTTAGCGATAATCGTCCGTTGTAAATGCACCTGTTTGGGACGCACCCATAGTCAACAGGGTCCAATGAGGCTGGACTGTTAATTTCTTCCCTACTAAGTTATTCTACCACTTGAGGGAGCATTGGCTCCTCCAAAACAAGGAACATTTTTTGAATAAACCCCCTCGGAGCTTATTCCTAATAGTGATCAGGGTCACTATTACTACTGGAGCCACAAGGGTGGTCACTAGAGATGAGCGAGCACGCTCGGATAAGGCAGTTACTCGAGCAAACATCGCTCTTCTCGAGTAACTGCATTTTCATCCGAGCAGGCTCGGGGGGGGGGGGGGGGGGCCTGTTTGGACGAGAATGCAGTTACTTGAGAAGAGCGATGCTCGCTCGAGTAACTGCCTTATCTGAGCGTGCTCGCTCATCTCTAGTGGTCACTGTTACTAGTGGGGGCTCTATGGGCGTCACTATTACTGCTGGAGCTATTAACGAGGTCAGTATTACTAGTAGGGTCACTAACGTGTCACTGTTATCCAAGATCTCAAAAAATTGGAATAAAAAGTGATGAAAAAAATGTATATAATCCAATAAAAACTGCAGCTCATTCACAGAAACGGAGCCCTCACATTCCAATTGACGGGAGAATAAAAAAGTTAGAAAGCAGTTTTTGTTTAGGAAAAAAACAACTTTTTAAAAATAGAAAAATATGAAAAAGACCATAGAAATCTGGTATCCCCATAATAATACTGACCCATAGACAGAGGCATCACTTGGAGCTTTTGGGCCTCAATGCAAAACCTGTAACAGGGCCCCAAATATAGTGGTTTATTTGTAGGCTCCCTGAATGGAGAAGAGAGGCCTTATGGGCCCCCTAAGGCTCCGGGGCCCGGGTGCAACCGCATTTCCTATAGTTATGCCAGTGCTCATAGAACAAAGTTCATATGCCATTTTTAGTGTACTGTGAATGCTGTATCACCCCCCCCCCCCCCACCCCACGCCAAAAATGTTGTTATTGCATTTTGTTTATTTCTCCCTATTTAAACAGTTTTCTGTCCATTAGATGGTACCATTAAAAAATACGGCTCATCCTGCAAAACAACAAGACGTCATACAGCCATGTCAATGGAAAAATCAAAAAAAGTTATGGTTCTTGGAAGGCAGGGCCGAAAAAACGAAACTAATTAAAAAAATCTCTGGTGCTGAAGGTTAAAGGGTTAAATTTTCAGAAGGAGTTCCTGCACCCCCTTTCCCACCATGTGCAGGACATCCTGGGGTGTTCTGCAAATTATGAAGTTTATGCTGCCATCTAGTGGACATATGGTAGAGAGCAGGTACAGCACATCTCACTGTGCACAGAACTAGATGGAGCTATGAAGAAAAAGCAATCGATCTGGAATGTTCTAGAAATATATGCATTTTTTTAGAACTGCCGTTTGTTGAGACCGTTCATTTTTCATTGCCTTGAAGGACCATGATGCTTTGCAAAAAAAAAAAAATTTGGATTCAAACGTGAACAGTTCTTCTGCTTGAACTCCCCTCTTCTTCACTTCTCATGGGGAACGGGAGTGACAACCTATCAGATTGGCTGTCAGATATTTGAAGGTAATAATCATACTGGCCCTTATTTATGAATATTAGCAGATTCTGCATCTTTGTTTCCTTAGAACTCTTTTTAAACTGCGCCAAATGTATAATTTTGGCACACAAACTTCTAAATTTGCCATTAAATTCCGATGTGCAAAAATCATAACGATCCACCAAAAATGCCCCATTTAATCAAATGCCGTGTCAGAGAAACTGTGCCAGAATTTGAGAGATCAAAGGTCACAGACGACAGCGGCGGGCGGAGTGGAGCTACACATGGAGTTAGTGAAATGCTGGTCAGGTTTCTGTCTGGCTGGAGGTCCACTAGGGGGCACTATTACTTCTGGGGCCATAATAGGGGGTCACTATTACTACTGGTGGCTCTATGGAGGACACTATTATATCTGGGGCAACTATTATTACTGGGGTCACTATAGGGGACGCTATTAATACTAGTACTACTATAGGGGTCACTATTACTACTGGGCCACTATAGGGGACACGGCCCATTTTGGGCTTAAGGACGCAATGATTTTGGGCGGAATTTCATCTCCATTTTTCAAAAGTCATAACTTTTTTATTTTTCCGTCGACACGGCCGTATAAGGGCTTGTTTTTTTGCTTGGCGAACTGTAGTTTTTGATGGCGCCATTTTTGGGTACATAAACCATATTGTAAAACTTTTATTATCTTTTTTATGATACCAGGGAGAGAAAACACATCAATTCTGCCACAGATTTTTGTTGTTTTTTTTTTTACAGCGTTAATCATGCAGCATAAATGAGATGATCCATTTTCTCTGCGGGTCGGTACGATTACAACAATACTAAAATTCTTATATTTGTTTTAGGTTTTTCCACTTTTCTGCAATAAAACCCCTTTTTTTAAAAAAATTTTTTTCTAAAATCGCTGCAAAGTCCTGTAACTTTTTTATTTTTCCATGGATGGAGCTCTGTGAGGGCTTATTTTTTGCGAACCGAGATGTAGCTTTTATTGGTACCATTTTGGGGTACAAACAGCTTTTTTGATCACTTTTATTGTGTTTTTGGGAGGCAAAATGCTAAAAATTAGTATTTTGCCTCATTTTTTTAGCTTTCTTTTTTTACTTTTTTTGCCGTGCAGAATAAAAAGCATGTTCAACTTATTGTACACGTCGTTACGGACGCGACAATACCAAATATGTGAGATTTTAATTCTTTTTTCCCTTTTTTTATGCTAATATGAGAAAAAGCACCTAAAAAGGTTTTCTTTTACATTTTTCTTTTTTGTACATTTTTATTATCTTTTTTTTCTTTACACCATCTATGTCCCTATGGGGGACTTACAGCATAACACTGATCATCGCTGTGATAAGGCATTGCAGGATTTCTCTCCTGCAATGCCTTATCGCTTATACAGTGATCACAGGCACTGGCAATGCAAGACGCCGCTATCTGGCATCCTGTTGCCATGGTAACCAGCCGGACTCTCTGTGATTATATAGCGAGAGCCCGGCAACTTCACAGAGGGAGCGCACTCCCTCTGTGAACACTTCCCACGCCGCGATCTACATAGATCGCGGCATGGAAGTGGTTAACAGTGGGGGTCGCATCTCTGATGTACCCCCGCTGTTGCAGCAGGAGGACGGCTATCAAAGACAGACAGCTCTCGCTGCCGGAGAGCGCAAGATCTCTTATGATCTCACGCTATCCCCAGGAGATAAGTTTACACCCTGTTGTAGGAAGTACCCCGCTACCAGGATGTAAACTTACGCCCCGGAGCTGTAAGGGGTTAATACTAGTACTACTATAGGGGTCACTATTACTACTGTGGCTATTATGAGTGACACTAATACTACTGGGGAAACTATGGGGTTTACCATTACTACCAGGGCCACTATAGGGGGCACTTTTACTACTAGTATCACTATCACTAGTATAAGGGCCACTATTACTACTGGTGCTATTATGGGTGACACTACTACTACTACTGCGGAAACTATGGGGTTACTATTACTTCTGGGACCACTAGAGGGGGGGGGGCATTATTACTACTAGGACCACTATAGGGGTCACTATTACTACTGGGGCCATTAGAGGGGGGAGCATTATTACTATTAGGGCCACTATAGGGGTCACTATTACTACTGGAGCCACTATAGGTGACACTTACTACTGGGGCCACTAGGGGGGTCACTTTTACTACTGGGGCCATTACGGGGGGGGGGGTCACTATTACTACTGTAAGAAAAGAAAGAGCTGGAGCTCCTTCACCTATAGGATTGATTTCCCTTTCTAGAAGATAGGGTGAGGTGCTGCCTGTCCACCAACGCCAACCGTCTACTACGGAGCGTAACATATAGGCTATAAGGAAATGTAAAAAATGTGGCCTGGTTGTCAACCTGGTTCTTCTTTATGAAGAAATTAAAACAGTCAATATTGGCATTATTTCTGTGTGAGGGTCGCGCCTCTACGGTCCACATTTTATACATTTCCTCATAGACTATTACTCCTGTGGCCCTTAAGAGAGTCACAATTATTCTGTCACTTCTGAGAAGTCTCAGTGGTGCATATATGTGTTGTATCTTGTGTATTGGCGCTCTCAGTGCTCATAAAATGAGTGGGGGGTTTTGTAGGGGAAGCGGGGGGCACTATTTCACACATTGTCGCAGGCAGCATAAAGGCTTGGCGGCTCCCCAAAAGAAGCGGAGATGCAATACCAGGTACAACCTGTGGAGCGGAGTGGCGCTGTTTCTGGAAAAAAGTGGGTATCTTTTTCTAATCCTGCATAGCCCCTTTAATATCTGGGTTCTCCACGTGGAAGGACTCTGAATACCCCCTCGGACCTCCTTGCAGCGGCAGCACGAGTGGACAAGACCTGAGGACCCTGCTAGCGCTTTCCTTCTGACCTTCACATGTGTGTAAACAGCTGCAGCCTGACTCCTTGGTGATGACGTTGCATCTTCTGCAGCGACGATGATGATGTTCTTCGCTGTGCAGCTTGGAGATCATCTAGTTGCCGAGGCTATCCGTTCCCAGACGCTCCTGGTCTGCAGATAATATTACAGAATGCCCACGGATGGATGTCGCCGCGTCCAACAGACGATGGGAGTAGTCGTGTGAGCCTTCCGCATTATATGGTGGAAATAATAGCAGCCGCACCGGAGTGTCTTGGGGGGGGGGGGGGGTCTTCAAAAAGGGGAGGCGGACCACTCTTAGGCACTTGAGGGGGAATACACAAACACATTTACAGCAGTTTTCTGGTGTATAAAGTTTGAAAACTTTTGTGCAAGACCTGCGTGTGCAAAAATATGCAACATTTGTGCCTTTTTGCATTTCGCTCGCCACTTTACTAAAAGTGGGTGGGGCTCACAGGCTGTTGTGTAACATATTAATACAATGTTTTAAGGGGGTCTCTGAGGATTGAAGTCACTAAGGGCACGGACTTGGTTACCGAACTGGGGAAAACAAACAAGGAAATAGTTCAGTTTGCTTGAAAAGGAATACACAACTAGTCTTCGGTTTCATATATGTGGGGAACTGGGGCGTCGATTCAACTTGGGTAAAAAAGGGGAACAAAGAAAGTCAGTTTGGTTCAGAACTGAAGGCAAGTAGCTTGCGGGTAGCTGTCCTCTATTACTTCTTTCAGGGATTTCTCCTTCTATAAGAACAGGGTGCTGGTTCAGGCTGCAGGGTAGCAGTCCTTGAAGGTAGAAGTTCTGTATTGCTTGATGCAGGCTTCTGCAGGTGCACGGCCAACCATGGTCCGAAGACCAAGATCATGGGTTGGTGGGATCCATTACCTGAAAACTGGTCCTTCGTTCCTCTCAGGCTCAGAGGATTGCACATACTCAGGTGATGCATCTTGGAATTCTAAGTCAGAAGGAATGTGTTCTGTAAAACAATGCTTCAGCCAGTGTCTGTGCACAATCTTGGGTTCCTGGTCTTCTCGCTTGATGCAGTAGACATCACTTCTAGGGCATAGTATGGCCGTAATTATATTTTTGTCTTTCCCACTAGGTATCTAGTTGACCAATTTAGTGATTGTCTTTCAGCCATACTTTGTCTCCGATGTGGAACGGTTCAGCTCTAGTCTGCTTGTTGAAATCCAGTTGTTGTTTCTTCCGAGCCTCTTCTATTCTGGTTTCCACAAGTAGAAGACACAAATTGATTGATTGACCCCTGTAAATTAAGGCACAGAGGACTTGATCCTGTTCGTGACGCCAAAATTGTAGCCAGCGGGAGTTGGAGTATCAGCTTAGGTTCACTGTGGCTAAATATTCTGACTCCCATCCGCTATGTTACAAGAGATAGATGAACTAGTGGATGATGGGGGTTGAGATGTTCAGTGCAGGACAGACAAGGCAGAGTCCGGGAACTCGGGAAATCAGAAATCAGAAATTTACTGAACATTTGGTACCAGAGCAATCACAGTACTTGTAAAACCCACGGTATCTCCAGTATGTGTATCTGTGCACAAGCTTGGGGAACATCTCTGTATATTTCTGCCAACAGCCTTGTCAGAGTAACTTACTTTAGGTGGTTCCAGCTTCTCCTGTACTATCACTGGTCTGTATCCCCTCACAATAGCGCTTGTACCTTATCTAAGCCTTGAGGTTGACTTAAGGTCCAATCCAGGCAATCTTCACTCCTGCTGGTCTCCAAATACAAAGGCTGGCAGTAATCCTGCAGTTATCGGGTGTTGTATGCTGCACCAGCAGAGTAGGGACAGATAACTCACTCTCCTCTCTGCTCTACACTCTCTCTCATCTCTCCTGAGATCTCTCTGTGAACGCTTCTGTGAGCTGAACGAAACAGGACTGGCAGGGTCTTATATTATCTCCCCTTTCAGAAGCTTCTGGCACCTTCCACATTAACTCCTCCTCAGCCAATCAGGGCTCAGTTAACACAGAGGGGCTGACCAATAGCAGGGGATTTCACAGTTGTAGTGGCCCAGAGTTGGGACCCCACAGCACTTATATAGCTACCTCATTTGGTGTGTGTATATGTGTCCCCCGGTGTTTAGCTCAGGACTGGTTGGTGGGGATAGAATAAGGCCTTATGCACACAGCCGTGACGGGCTCCGCAAGCAGAATACCGCAGCGGAGTCCGTCACGGCACCCCCCCCCCAAACTTGCCCCCGGCAGTGTCATATGACACGCCGGCGGTGTCACATGACCCGCCCGCCGCATCATATGACACGGTGGGCGGGGTGCGTATTCACGCTGTACTTCTGCTGTGCTACGCTTGACTACAATGGTAGCCGTCCGCGCGTATACCTGCAGCAAATAGGACATGCTGCGGGTCACCTCTACATATATCCCCCCCCCCCCCCTTTATTAAAGGCCGTAGGCCATATCACACATTTCTCTTCTGGCCCTCCAGGGTCAAAACCCCAGGCTCGGGGGTCTCTTTCTATTTTTACTTGTCTGACAAGTTCTTTCTTCTTGACTTCACTTGGCTCATCACATCCTTGCAGATCTCTCTCAGACTGTGTCCTCCCAGCTTGCAGGTTGACTTCCAAGTGCAGCTTTGTATCCTCTGTGGCTTGTAATTCCTCTTCAAGTTCCTCTAACTGAATCTTGCTTTCTTCTACTTCCTTAGACTTTTCTAGTTCCTGTACCGTCTTTTCACCATCATCCTTGTAGCTAACTAAGTCCTCCATTTCAGCGCACAACGGCTTGTTAAGTCTTTCAAACTGAGCCTCAATTTTGAAGGTCTCTTCTAGCTCAAGAACCTTTCTCTGTACTCTTCCAGTTGCTCGTGTAGCTCCTGCTCCAGCATGGCCTTGCTATGGATTACAGTCTCTAATTCATTTTTCAATCCATTCAGCTTTATAATTATCATCTTCTCCTCACTTTGTAACAGTTCTATTTCCTCTCTTAGTATAGTGTTATCATCGGTTAGACCCATTAGCATTCTTTGAAGTTCCTTCTCCTCTGAATCTAACTTTTGCCTGGTAGTATTCAGTTCACTAATGAGTTGGTCCTTGGAGCCAGCATCCCTGTGATCGGCTTCCACCACTTGGACAACCCGTTCCTTCACTTTCTGGGTTTGCTTTTTGAGGTCCTTATACTCTTGCTGCAGTTCTTCCAAGATTTCTGCTGCCACTTCTGAGACCTTCTCAGCTGCAGTAGCCTCACTTTCTGCCTTCTCCTTTGCCTCCTGTACTTCAGAGGTCTGTTCAGTCTGCATCTTTTGCTCAGCTCTCACCTTAATGACTTTTCTTTTGTTTACAGAAGTGATTTCTTTCCTCCAGACTGTCCCAGTCTTTACAACCTGTTCACCTGGAGTGCCCAGGTCACCTTCACATAATTTGGTATGCTTCACCACTTGTGTCTTGTTTTTACAATTCTTCATTCCTGCCACCGGTCGTTGGACCACGCCCTTGCGTTTTCTTTGTACCAGAGTTCGCTTTCCAGCATCATTATCGGGAATCTTCCACAAGCCCTTCTTCTCTTTTACTTGCTGTCTGAACTGGCTCCTAGACCGCACTAGTCTCTTAACCCTCTTTTCAGCAACATGACCCTGTGCTGCCCAGCGTTTCATCTTCATGCTTGAATTCTTGGCGAACTTTTGGAACAGCCCCTTTTTCTCTGACATCTTCAGGGTGCGTGTCAATGTTAACCCTTCAGTCTTTTTCTTACAGACCCTTTCTTCAGCACGCTCACATTCAGTGACATATCTTGCAGACCTGATTTTCTCCTCTGTAAACTGCTGTTCACATATTTGCTGCGTCTTTCTTAGTTTGGACACAAGCTCCTTTTGGAGACCAAGCTCCACAGAAACATCTTCTACCTCTTGCTGAAGATATACTTTAACCTTCTCAAGCTTATCACAGGCAGCTGTCTTCTCTTCATACTGCTACCTTGTAGCTTCTAACTCCTCTTGTATTTCTCTTTTCTGCTCTTCCGCAGAATCCAAGCACACAGCACTCTTCTCCAGTCTATATTTTAGGTCAGACACCTCAGCCTGAAGTGTTACAATCTGCTCTGATAGGTTTCCCTTAGCTTCTGCATCTTCCTGTACCTGCTTGAGGAACACATCTCTCTCATCTTGCATTGTCTTCAGGTGTGCTCTGAGACCAATCCTCTGCTGTGTCTCTTCTTGCAGTAACTTCTGGGACTCTTCACTCTGAGCCTCCAGCTCCACCTGCAGCCTGCTCACCTGCTCAGACAATGCGGTCTGCACACTGTCACCTTCAGTTATTTTTATTTGTAGCTCTTGAAGCTGTATCTCTACTGTATTTCTCTTGCATTCAGTCTCCTGTTTAGCCTGCAATAGGACTGTCAGCTTATGGGTAAGCTCAGTACACTTGCTTTCCACTGCCTGCTTGACCTCTTTTAAGGTTTCATTCATCTTTTCAGCTTGGGACAGTTCCTTCATAGCTAGCACATGGGTCTCATTAAGGTCCTGGATTTGAGCTTCATATTCTTCAGCTTCCTCACCCAGGCTCATCTGTAGCTGGGACACCAGTCTCTCATGCAATGCCTCCTGGTTTTCCTTGTAACCCAGTAAGTCTTTCAAGATCTCTGCTTGCTTCTCTGCCTGACTGCACGCAGCTTGCTGTATTTCCAGCTCTTCCTTGAGCTGACTTACTTGGCACTCCAAGTCACCATTTTTCTTTGCTAACTGCATGTTCAACTCTGCAACCTGATTCTGCAAACCTGTAGTTTGATTCCGTGCATCTGTAGAAGCTCTTTCTAACTTGCAACACGTCATCTCCAACTCTTGGGTTTTCATTTGCAGTTTCTTACAGTCCTGTTCATACTTGACAGATTGTGCCTCCAGACATACTCTGCGATTAGCCTAATCTCTGGCTACATCTCTGAGGTCTTGTATCTCTTCATGGGCTTGCATTAGTGCAAATCCCTCCTGAAGTTTAAACAAGCGTTCTCTTGCTGTCTCACCCTGAACCTCAGGATCTGCACTGATAACCTCACTTGTCTCACTAGCAGCAGCCTTTTTCTTCTTTTTTCCTCTTCTTTGCACATTTAGTACAATCTATCTTTTCTCTCTCTGAAGGCATAGTACTACTCACTCCAGCATTTCTAGTCCTACACGCACTATCTTCATTATTACTTCCCTCTTTCACTAGAGGTATACTTGCCCTGACTCCCCCATGGGCGTTGGCTGCACTCCTCATTGCACCCTGTTCAAACCCTGACTTCATTTGCAGAACATTACTACACATATCATATACAGAAAACATCCCACAATCCCCCACACCCATTTCAAGGTTAGTGTAATTTTTCTGCAACACGTTATCCCCAATACAGTTTTGGGACTTCTTTTCACCCAATGCACACACTGCCATTTTCCTGACACCCTCCTGCAAGGAAAACATCCTGTTATGCAGCATTTTCACCACATTGTCATCAATTTGTTCACCGTCAGGTCCATATCGCACAGACCGCACAGTCTTTTAATTGGTCTCACCACTCCATGGATGGTTATCACAGTCCTTTGGCGGGACACCTCCTGTTGTGCCCTCGAAGCGCTGTAGTCAGCCTCCAACACAGACCAGTGGGGTTTTGCTGGCCACTTTGCCACTGGACACCCGTACATACATAAGTCCATTTGTAGACACCCCCAGCATGGCTCTTTTTGGTTGCCTCCTGCAACGGCCGCCATCTTCACTGCACAGTCCACAATGATTAAATAAAGCAACAGGTTTACCAACCCACCTCGTAGACGTCCTCAGTCTGGTCTGTTGTTGCTCCCACAGCAACCACAATTTTTCGGCCTCCTGGCCCTTTAAACTGCCTCCAGCAGACGTTTGTCACCCCTACGGCAACCGCAAATTCAGCCTCCTGGCTCTTTAAATGCTGTTTTGTGCACCACTCCACTTGTGCCAGCGCATCCTCCACCATATGTAAGCAAGCGGGGTGCACTTGCCTGCGGATCGCCAACTCTCAGACCGGAATGGGCACCGACCACGTAGAAGTACTCTCTGGAGACGCGGATTTCCTTTAAAACCTGGCTCCTGCCAGTCATTATTCACAGTACAACCAACGTAAACTGAGTGCATATAACGTTCTTCAACAAAACATAGAAGTCCACATACACCCCACCTGGGTGTTAAGGTTAGGGTGGTCACTCCTGTTGGACTCTGGCCTTTCCTAGGCCACTGGCCTGCCGCAGCTTTGCTGTGCTGCACAGGTCCTCTCTGGCTCTCTCAGCCAACATCTCCCTTGCCTGTAGCAGGAATGTACCCTTATATCCCACTTCCTGACCACACCTGTGGGCATTTTCCCTTTTCTCGGGCACCAGAATGCCTGTCTGTTGCCCCTACAGGCCATTCTTTGTAGTGCACCTCTACAATATATAATTATATACAGCAGATACCCAGGTTATACCAGCATGCTCCATATCACTATATACAGGAGATGTATAACCTATACCGGCTGTACATATATAATTATATACAGGAGATCCCCATGTTATACCAGCATGCTCCATATAACTATATACAGGAGATGTATAACCTATACCGGCTGTACATATATTATTATATACAGGAGATACCCAGGTTATACCAGCATGCTCCATATCACTATATACAGGAGATGTATAACCTATACCGGCTGTACATATATAGTTATATACAGGAGACACCCAGGTTATACCAGCATGCTCCATATCACTATATACAGGATGTATAACTTATACCAGCTGTACAAATATAATTATATACAGGAGATACGCAGGTTATACCAGCATGCTCCATATCACTATATACAGGCTGTATAACTTATACCAGCTGTACATATATAATTATATGCAGGAGATACCCAGGTTATACCAGCATGCTCCATATCACTATATACAGGAGATGTATAACATATACCAGCTGTACATATATAATTATATACAGGAGATACCCAGGTTATACTAGCATGCTCCATATCACTATATACAGGAGACGTATAACTAGTACCAACTGTACATATATAATTATATACAGGAGATCCCCAGGTTATACCAGCATGCTCCGTATCACTATATACAGGAGATATATAACTTATACCAGCTGTACATATATAATTATATACAGGAGATACCCAAGTTATACCAGCTGTACATATATAATTATATACAGGAGACACCCAGGTTATACCAGCATGCTCCATATCACTATATACAGGATGTATAACTTATACCAGCATGCTCCATATGAGAGATAGATAGATAGATAGATAGATAGATAGATAGATAGATAGATAGATAGATAGATAGATAGATAATTATTTCACAGGGGCACTGTAGACTATTAAGAATACATTGGGCACTATTAACTATTACTAGTGGCTATTTTTAGTTCTGCCTCTTCTCCCTGATGCCCCCTCTGCCTCCCGGAGCCACAGAGGTTCTGCAGCAGCTGGGGTGTATATTACAATTTTCTGCAGCTCTTGAGGTGTGCATGATGAGGTCCAGCAGTGTCCGAGGTGTGTGTTAGGAGGTTCTGCAGCAGATGAAATGTATATTATAGGGTTCTGCAGCAGCTAAGGTGTGTAGTATGGTGTTCTGCAAGCTGAGGTGTGTAGTCTGTGGTTCTGCAGCAGCTGAGGTGTGTAGTAAGGGGTTCTGCAGCAGCTGAGGTCTGAAATATGGGATTCTGCAGCAGCTGAGGTCTGAAATATGGGGTTCTGCAGCAGCTGAGATGTATAATCCTTTTCTGCAGCAGCTGAGGTGTATAATCATGTTCTGCAGCAGCTGAGGTGTGTAGTATGGGGTTCTGTAGCAGTTGAGGTCTGCAGTATGGCGTTCTGCAGCAGCTGAGGTGTGCAGTATGAGGTTCTGCAGCAACTGAGGTGTGTAGTATGGCGTTTTGCAGCATCTGAGGTGTGTAGTAAAGGGTTCTGCAGCAGCTGAGGTGTATAATCATGTTCTGCAGCAGTATTCTGAGGTTCTAAGTGGGCATAGACTCTACCAGTGCTGGTCTTTGGTGAAGTTGGTATCTAGATGACTGGCACCAAGCACAGACGACCGCAGTCATATAGCGGAACACTGCAGGTACAGATCTGACAAACACAAAGGTTCGTGGAAAGGAAGGAGGAGGGCACAGGCGGTCAAAAAGCAGAAGGAACCGAGTCCGATGGCAGCTATGAAACTCTGCAGACACTTCACATATTCTCCACTGAGACCTGCCTGCAATCTCTGCCTGCCCAGGGCCTGACCATCTGCAGACACCAGGCAGGGGAGACCACTGCTATGCAGCCTTCACCTACAACCTCCAGCCAGTGACCCTGCTTTAGGACATCCCAGACCTCTATATACTGATCACTGTGTGACCCGGGACCTCAGCAACTGCACATCCAGGTGGGTTATAGGAGTTTCTTCCAAGAGTCAGAATGATGCTATTATGCCATACTCAGGTCATTACAAGAATTCGGGTTTTTAGACTTTTTAAAAGCTTTAATTTTAAGACTTTGAAAAAGTTTCAAAAATATATTTTCCTATATTTATCCTAAAGGAGTTGGTGACTGAGTAATGTAGTTCACCATGGGGGCTCCCACTGCTGGATATGGGAAGACTAAAGTCCCAAACTAGCAACTTTTGGTCTCAAAGGGTTTTTGGACCTCACTCCATGGGTCTCTTAAGGTTTATGGACTAAACCTGACTGGGTTCTGGTCTAGTGGACTTGGCATTATCAAGTAGTACATGGTCATCCATTAATTTGCCACTGTAGGAACCAAAAAACAGTGCCCACAGCAATCAGCTGACCTCAGGGTCATTTCATCCCAGAAGAGGTTATAACCCAGATGAGCTCAGTGTCATGGTCATTACATAGGATAATGGAAAACTCTACTAGTCAGCTGCTATGTCAATGGGCCATGTTAGAAGATGGTAGAGCTCCAGCTGATGGGTTTTTGAATGATGGGTCCCTCAATGGAGAACTGATTCTGTAGGTGCCATCACTCTCCTTAGGAATCAAAAAACAATTAGTAATTTCCATCCTCCCCATGGTTTCCGATCTTAATGGGTTAACTGTCTAACCAGGATCTCCTGCTCTTCCTCAGGTAAAATGGCTGTAGCCCAGAGACTGAGGCAGGGGTCTACATTAGGAAGTGTCTTTGTCTTGGCAACACTTGCTTGGAACATCCGATTTGTTCTGTTCTTTGACTCGAAAGGAAGCTTGGCTTCATCTCACAATGAGATCACCATATTGATTTGGCATTGGCCTTTTCACAAGCCCATGAACCTCTCAGGAAATGTTTGCTTCAATGTCTACAACGTCAAGAACTGTAGATTGACGGATGACCGGAACATGTTCAACAATAGCAATGTGGTCATCTTCCACCACAAGGAACTGGACAATGATAGTCATCAACTGCCTACCGGACCTAGACCTTCTCAGCAGATGTGGGTTTGGGCAACTCTAGAATCTCCGTCCAATACCAAAGGACTTTCGAAATGGAATAGCACATTCAACTGGACAATGACTTATCGAGAGGATTCGGACATCTTTGTGCCATATGGACAGATGGTTCCAAACTTGACCATGGTATTGAATGCCACTATAAAGACGGGTTTAGTCTCCTGGGTGGTCAGTAATTACCATAAGGTTCAAGAACGGGCCAAATTTTACAAGGAGTTTTCTTCATACCTCAAGGTTGATGTGTTTGGTAAAGCCAGTAGAAAACCTTTATGCTCCTCGTGTCTTCTCCCAATGTTGTCCAAATACCTCTTCTATCTGGCATTGGAGAACTCTGTCCATAAAGACTATATCACAGAGAAGCTGTGGAGGAACGCTTTTCTTGCTGGTGCCATTCCTATTGTGCTGGGTCCACCACGAGAAAACTATGAGAAGTTTATACCTCCAGACTCCTTTATTCATGTAGAAGACTTTCCATCACCCAAACACCTAGTAGAATTTTTAATTACAATAACCCCAAAACGCTACCAAGAGTTCTTCCGCTGGAGGAAAGCTTATGGTGTCAAGGTTTACACTGACTGGAGGGAAAGATTCTGTATGATCTGCTCCAAGTACCAAAGTCTACCCAAGAGCAAAGTCTACACAGATATAGAAAGGTGGTTTAATAGTGAAAATGTTCAATGAGCAATTCCAGGTACATCTGATGTTTACATAAGTAGAGCAGTGGTCAATCCTAAAATGTATGACTACTATAATACTGTCCCCTACGTACAGGAATATAACTACTATAATACTGCCCCCTATGTACAAGAATATAACTGCTATAATACTGTCCCCTGTGTACAAGTATATAACTGCTATAATACTGCCCCCTATGTACAAGAATATAACTACTATAATACTGCCCCCTATGTACAAGAATATAACTACTATAATACTGCCCCCTATGTACAAGAATATAACTACTATAATACTGCCCCTATGTACAAGAATATAACTACTATAATACTGTCCCCTACGTACAGGAATATAACTACTATAATACTGCCCCCTATGTACAAGAATATAACTGCTATAATACTGTCCCCTGTGTACAAGTATATAACTGCTATAATACTGCTCCCTATGTACAAGAATATAACTACTATAATACCGCCCCCTATATACAAGAATATAACTACTATAATACCGTCCCCTACGTACAGGAATATAACTACTATAATACTGCCTCCTATGTACAAGAATATAACTACTATAATACTACCTCCCATGTACAAGAATATAACTACTATAATACTGCCCCCTATGTACAAGAATATAACTACTATAATACTGCCCCCTATGTACAAGAATATAACTACTATAATACTGCCCCCTATGTACAAGAATATAACTACTATAATACTGCCTATGTACAAGAATATAACTACTATAATACTGCCTCCTATGTACCAGAATATAACTACTATAATACTGCCCGCTATGTACAAGAATATAACTACTATAATACTGCCCCCTAAGTACAAGAATATAACTACTATAATACTGCTCCTATGTACAAGAATATAACTACTATAATACTGCCCCCTATTTACAAGAATAGAACTACTATAATACTGCCCCCTATGTACAAGAATATAACTACTATAATACTGCCCCCTATGTACAAGAATATAACTACTATAATACTGCCCCCTATGTACAAGAATATAACTACTATAATACTGCCTCCTATGTACAAGAATATAACTACTATAATACTGCCCCCTATGTACAAGAATATAACTACTATAATACTGCCCCCATGTACAAGAATATAACTACTATAATACTGCCCCCTATGTACAAGAATATAACTACTATAATACTGCCCCCTATGTACAAGAATATAACTACTATAATACTGCCTACTATAATACTGCCCCCTATGTACAAGAATACTGTATAACTCCTGTATCTGTATCTGGAGTCCTGGGCATATGATGATACTGCATATAAATGACCGATATGATCTGTATGTAACTTATATGCAGGTTGACCGGTTGCACTTTTTGCACAGTTATGCTTCTAACCTCTAGATAGTATCATATCTTACACGCTCTTGTGATACTCGTAGTATTGTGGGCGGGGCTATCCTCTGACTGTATGATAGTACACTTACATTCTTTACATAAGTCCCCCCCTATAGCTGCTTGAACCAACTGTCCTGCACCTCACAGGGCACTATGATATATGGACCTTCTGTATACCAATATCTTCCATTTTATGTCCCATGGGGATATTTCCTCTGTCACTCGGTCATTCAGAGACTCCTCCCCCTCTCTATCTCAGCTCAGTGGGACGACCCTCATCCCTCATAAGCTACAGCGACAGAAGTAGAAAAACAAGGAATGCTGGGTAGTCTTGTTGAGTGGTGCCCGTAGTGATAGAGGAAGTAGCTAACTTCTGCTCCCATGACTATTTGGGCTCCAGTGGGGACATGGGGCTGATGTGAGTGATGCATCATGGGAGCGGTGGGGTTACAGGTACCAATAACGAATGACTGGCCCTCATTAAATGGCTTCCTCCATGGTGGCGTCTGTGTCTTGTGTCGCTTCTCACACCTGCAGGATGAATTAATAGAAATCCCTCCTGTTTTCGCACCTCTGATGAGTCAGATAGAAAGGGCTGGTGAGGCTGCACTACAAAGTGGGCAGCAGACGCCCGGGTGCCAATATGAGTCAGTCAGATGGCGTAACAGACAAATGCGATTGTCGGAAATTGTCTTCACCTACCGTGGCTTGGTGGTGCAGCCTCACCCTGCAGCTCCTACATACTACAGAGCAAATCAAAAAGATTCAAAAGTTTAAAACAAGTTTTGGGGACGAGTATTATAAAGTAAGTGCCCCCTCCCAGGACCAGAGGATTAAAGTTTTTGTTTTTGTTTTTGTGTCCCAGCTTTCCAAGCACTGTAAGTTTTTCCCTTTTCCATTGACAGAGCCGTATGAGGGCTTGTTATTTTTTACAGGACAAGTTGTATTTTTTGGTGGTGCCGCTCAATGTACCCTATAAGGGATGGAAAAACCTTAAAACCTCATTGTTTGGGGGTAGTTTTCATGCCATGGGCTTTGTTCTCCGGGTCAGGATGATTGCAGCGATACCAAATTATAAGGTTTAGGCTTTTCTATTTTAGGTTAATAAACCCTTTTCTCACCCAGCAGTCGCTTTCTGTCTGGTAATTAACTCTTTCAGTGATCGGGCTCTGAGGGCTCCTCTGTCTGTGGGGGGAGCTGTAGTTTTTATTACCAATTTGGGAAACATCTGTTTGATCACGATTTATTCTGATTTTCTAGGAACTGGGATAACAAAATAATCTGTAATTCTGACATTCCCTTTTTTTTAACACCTTTCACCATATAAAATAAATATTGTGAGATTTTAATAGTTCGGACTTTACTGGTAAAATAAAACTTTACATTTATAAATCTTTTTCTCTACATTGTATTTACTCCCCACGGGGGACTTGAACTTGTGTTCATTTGATTGCTAGTACGATATACTGTAATACTTCAGTATTGCAGTGTATAACGATTTTTTTTATTTTGCTTATCAAGCCCTGCTACAGGTAGGGCCTGACAGGCATCTATGCACAGTAGCCCCAGGGGCCTTCAGTAGGTTCCGTAGTAGCCTATTCACACCCCCTGATCGCATAGCAGGTGTGCTGATGGGGCGTAGAAGGTGACTCCCCTCCCACTGCCTGTTTAGATGGTTAGCTTTGACCCTGGCACCTAAATAGTTAACTGATGCAATCAGCGCTAACTCAGATTATAGCAGTTGCCAGAGGCTATCAACTATAAGAAACAACTGATAGCCACCGTGCATAGAGCCAACTCGGCTCCTCAGCTGGCTCCATATACACTTAATGACCACCCAACATATATTTACTATTGGATGACTGTGAAGGGGTTAATATTCTCCAGGTTGTCCCAAAAGCATGAAAACACCCATCCGGAATGAAAATAGTTTGGCAGATGGTCATCCAATTTCGTATACAAGTTGCCAAGCAAGATGGCCATGCCACCAACATGACGGCCATTTTGAAAGCTGCCATCTTGGATTTTTATACTGCCAAGGTTGGTGGGTGATATATCAGACTGGCAGAGAATTTCACCAGAAAAACAATGGCGCGCTTCATTTTGATACAACTTTATTCGTTCTCATGTTCACACGGCGATCTTTCTTCATTACAGGCAATGTGAACGATGGCTCTCTCTCAAGCAGAATGTGTTGAGATCGTCCTTAGGTCAGGTGAACGAAGCGCACATCATCGCCGCAGATTGCAGCGCCGCCCAACCAGACCTTCCCATCCCACAATGCAGTTGCCAAGTTGATGAATGGGGCCAGAGGCAGCGGTTGCTGATGCTTCATCAGGAACGGTTTTTGGTCTGGAGGGAACCATTATCTTAACATTTTTCATAAATGTTTGTGTGTCAGTAAATTACCGAGGGTCGGCGACCCTTGACCCTTGACCTACTGGTGTCAATCTGCTGGTCATTAGAACATAAACTGCTTCATTGGATGATGAATCTGATTTAAAAAAAAAAAACCCATCATCCAGTCGGAGCTCAACTTCCCTTCACTAATGTAGCTTCATCCTTGCCTCTAAATACCCCGGGGCAGGCGGGGGGCGTTTTTTGGGCTTCTCCTCCCGCGGCACCTAAGAAACATTTATCCTCCAACACTCCACCCCTGCGGACAGACAAACTATTGGCCATGAATGCCACAAAGACTAACTCTGCAAATGGCCAGCACCAAGGGAGAAACCAAATGTGGATGCACAAGGAAATGCGGGGAGAGTAAACGAAACCTTAGAAGACGGGGGCTGCAGGGAAATAAAAATTTTTAAAAAATTTCAAATTTTTAAACTTAAAAAAAACGACAAACATTCATAAACATCAAATTAAAATTTGAAAGCAAGGAAAACTTTAATTACAAAAATTTCTAAATATTTTTAAAAATTTAAGAAACAAACAGATACAACAAGGAGGGAGTGAACATTTCTGATTTTTAAGGTCTGGCTCAGTAACGCCTCAGTGTTACGCGGCTCGGACTTGACGCGGCATACACTTTTGCAAGATTTGCACCCATTTCCTTTTCTCCTTCTCTGTTCTTCACGTTATACTACATACGAAATCTCGGTGTTGCAATCACCGCGCGCGTCACAGGGGAGAAGGTTCTGGCACACACCGCTCCCCCCCCCCCCACGGAAAAAAAAACATGAAAAAAAAAAAGATTTTATATATAAATTCAGGTCACAGAGACACAGAGCCAATTATCGTGCCATCCTATACCCGGCCACAAACCGTCCGTGTGTGAGATTTTCAAGTTGTCAGTAAGACCCCTCCCTAAACCATAAAAACCACAAGTCTTCCTGCCCTGCTGGCACAGAGGGGGGTGGTGAGATGTCAGCAGGTATGTGCAGAGGAATGTTCCATATAGAAGTATCTATAGAATGTTCTGTATTGTGTAGAACGTACTCTATATAGAAATGTCACGTACACCTTACACCCCATGGAAGTATCACAGAGGCACCTCTATAGAACACTGTGATATGGACCCTGCTCTATATGGAGGTATTACATTCAACATGAAATACATAGAAATATCACATGTAACCGCCACTATATGGCAGTATCACATGTAACCGCCACTATATGGCAGTATCACATGTAACCGCCACTATATGGCAGTATCACATGTAACCGCCTCTATATGGCAGTATCACATGTAACCGCCTCTATATGGCAGTATCACATGTAACCGCCTCTATATGGCAGTATCACATGTAACCGCCTCTATATGGCAGTATCACATGTAACCGCCTCTATATGGCAGTATCACATGTAACCGCCACTATATGGCAGTATCACATGTAACCGCCACTATATGGCAGTATCACATGTAACCGCCTCTATATGGCAGTATCACATGTAACCGCCTCTATATGGCAGTTTTTTTGTTTGGCGAACTGTAGTATTTATTGGTGCCGTTTTTGGGTACATAGACTATATTGTAAAACTTATTAATTTTTTCATGATAGTAGGGAGAGAAAACTTTTTTTTTAAACAGCATTAATCATGCAGCATAAATGATAATACATTTTTTTCTGCGGGCCGGTACGATTACAAGGATTTTTTTGGAATTTTTTTTTTCTAAATGGCTTCTTCAAAGTCCTATAACTTTATTTTTCCATGTACAAAGTTCTGCGAGGGCTTATTTTTTTGCAAGACGAGCTGTAGTTTTTAGTGGTACCATTTTGGGGTAAATATGGCTTTTTTGATCACTTTTAATGTTTTTTGGGAGGTAAAATGCTAAAAATTTGCATTTTGCCTCAGTTTTTTTTAATGCTTTATGCCGTGCAGGAAAAAAAAAAAGTGTGTTCTACTTATTGTATGAGTCATTATAGACAAAACGATATCAAATATGTGGGAGTTTAGTTTTATGAAACATTTTTTGTGCCAGTATGAGAAAAAGCACAAAAAGGTTTTTTGTTTTTTTTAACGTTTTTCTTTTTGTACATAAGCCCCCCCCCCCCCCACACACACACACCATTTGTGTCCCTCTGGGGGGGCTTACATCATAGCACCGGTGATCGCTATGATAAGGCATTGCAGGACTTCTCTCCTGCAATGCCTTATCACATATACTAGCGATCATAGGCACTGGCAATACAGGATGCCGGTGTCTGGAGTCCTGTTGCCATGGCAACCAGTTGGGCTCTCCACGATTATATCGCGAGAGTCCGATGAAGTCACAGAGGGAGTGCGCTCCCTCTGTGAACCCTTCCCCTGCTGCAATCTCCATAGATCGCGGCAGGGAAGGGGTTAACGGCGGGGGTCGCTGTCCCGATGCACCCCCGCTGTTGCAGTGGGATGCCGGCTATTGGTAACTGCCAGCTCCTGCTGCCAGATAGCGCAAGATCTCTTCTCTCGCTATCCTCAGGGTGTAACTGTACATCTTGTTGCGCTAAATACCCCTCTGCCAGGATGTACAGTTATGCCCTGTAGCAGTCGGGGGTTAAGGACTATTCCCAGTTAATACACGGCGCTTGGTCCTGGGCTTAAACCCCAGCCGATAGCAAAGGTACGGTGCGGGCCCTCAGTGAGCGATATGTACTAAAGACTGAGAAGTATTACTTCTACTATGCGAACCGGCGAACATGTGACCCTGATCAGCTCTGACTGACTATTGTCGCTGCAGGGGGAGGTTTCCCCCGTAACTGCGGCTCATATGGAGGAACCAGAGACAGGGCAAAGGTATGAAATAAAAAGAAACACCAACACACGATGTGAATGACCTCCGGAGACCTTGTATGACGTAACGGGGGAGATAGTTTGTTAAAAATGTTTGTTAAAAATATATATAAAAATAGTACAAAAAAAAAATAAATTACAGAATAAAAATATATACATGAAGAAATTGACCGACTGTCAAACAAACAGTCGCCATGTGTGCCCTGTGAGCCAAAACTACACAAAGTTATATATCAAAACGTCCAAAGCAAAAATGAGGAACACCTTTTTTTCATGTAAATATACCAATTTTAAAAGATAAACAATAAAAATGTAATGAAAATTTTTTAGCTTTTCACCCCCAAGAAAACCCAAAAAACAATGATATAAAAATTAGCCCTATATGTCATGGGGGGAAAAAAAAACAAAAAACCACCACGTACAACAAAAATAATTTTGGTAGCTGAAGAAAACAAAAAACATATATATTAGGGGAGCAAAATCCACACATAGGTAAAATCCCTAAAAAGGGTCTCAACACCCGGCCGTTAACGAGTTAAAGAATACATGAATCTGGCAAGGGCGGCACAAAAGGCAGAAAGGTCGTTAGATTCTTGTACAAGTGCGCCTTTGTGACTCTTCTCGCAGTAAGTGTCCCCGTTCGCCCGATCGCTTATCCTGACGATATCTTCTGATTTCTCACTAAATATGAGGCTGATGATGATGATGATGATGAATTTATTGCCGCAGTCGCTGTACCACATCCTCTCAGGGGAAGGAGGGAGATGATGCCAGCGCACGATAATGGGGGGCGGGGGGCATACAGAACCTCTACGAGAGGCTACAGGAAGTTCTCAGATTTATCAGCATCTCTCTAAACACCCCCCATTCCCCTCCCCCAACAACCAGAGGTGCAAGTATGGATGATGAGCGAGCGCTCTGAGGTTTCATAATGAACAAACTGTAAATCACGGTCACAGGTTTCACATTGCTCTGTGCCAAACATCGGAGTATATGAAACTTCCCAGCCGGATATTGCGCAATATATGTACAGCTGGTATAAGTCATACATCTCCTGTATATAGTGATATGGAGCATGCTGGTATAACCTGGGTATCTCCTGTATATAATTATATATGTACAGCTGGTATAAGTTATACATCTCCTGTATATAGTGATATGGAGCATGCTGGTATAACCTGGGTATCTCCTGTATATAATTATATATGTACAGCTGGTACAAGTTATACATCTCCTGTATATAGTGATATGGAGCATGCTGGTATAATCTGGGTATCTCCTGTATATAATTATATATGTACAGCTGGTATACGTTATACATCTCCTGTATATAGTGATATGGAGCATGCTGGTATAACCTGGGGATCTCCTGTATATAATTATATATGTACAGCTGGTATAAGTTATACATCTCCTGTATATAGTGATATGGACCATGCTGGTATAACCTGGGGATCTCCTGTATATAATTATATATGTACAGCCGGTATAGGTTATACATCTCCTGTATATAGTGATATGGAGCATGCTGGTATAACCTGGGGATCTCCTGTATATAATTATATATGTACAGCTGGTATAAGTTATACATCCTGTATATAGTGATATGGAGCATGCTGGTATAACCTGGGTATCTCCTGTATATAATTATATATGTACAGCTGGTATAAATTATACATGCTGTATATAGTGATATGGACCATGCTGGTATAAGCTGGGCATCTCCTGTATATAATTATATATATTGCAAGTGTAGTGAGCAGGAGTTGGTAGGAATAGCTAGGGTGGGTGCGTTAACTCTAACCTTGTCACGGTGGTTGTTACTTGGCCTAAAATGGCGACTCGTGCGGCCGGTGGGATTGCAATAGGGTTCTTGGGAGCGCAATTGGTAGCTAGTATAAGGTTGGTGTGAGAGCTGTGCCTTTGAATCCGTTGTGACGAGGAAATAGAGAAGTCCATGGAAGTATCAGTAAAACCGAAGGCACACAGTTTACTGGAACTTGCAGACTAAATCCAATATTCACAATCTAAGTCACAGGCAGTAACCTCCAACATCTTGCGGACATGCATGACATTTATTCCTTCATTCTCTCTGCAGAAGGAGACTGCCAGGCCGAGTTAAGGGGTTGTTATGCTAGGAGGTCATTTGTGGAGGAATGGAGGGTATAGTGCAGCCTCTCTGCTCACTGACTTCTGACTGTTCAGGGACAAGTTAAATGCACAATTGCGGTGCCTGACTTCCCTCCATCTCCCGCAGGGTCCGTCCTCGCTTTAATTCCTCCTGGTGGGGTTGAAAAAGACTCATCTGTCCTGCCAACTCCACAGCGAGACTTCCTCCTGGGCTGGGCTCTTAAACTTGACTAAGCCCCACCCACGTCCTGTCTTTTATACTCTCCCCATAAACCAGCAGGGGTCGCTACTGCTACCGAGGGCCACTGTGCATGTGGCAGCATAAATCAATGTTACTTCGGTCTCGTGTCAACAGGCAAAATTGAATTGCAGAATCCCCACGGGTCACCGGCGCGGACGATCTGCAGTTCATTATGGCCATAGGCAATTAGGCATCCGAGGGGAATTAAATACCTGCAGATGTCATTTTATCCCGGCGTGCAGATCGCATGCACAGGCAGAAACCCCCCCCCCCCCCCAAAAAACCAACATGCTCCATTTTCTGCACGCATGGACTTAAAATGGAAGCTGTCCGATCTGCCGCACACCTGCAGCCAACACCGGACGTGCCGTGGATCTGCAGGTAAGCAGGAGGTTTGGAAGAAAAGAAGTTACAGCCGGGACGGAGAAGACGCGCACTGCATCCCGACAGGTGAGAAAAAAAAAAAAATCTGCGTACCCACAGCGGATTCCATATTATACAGCGCTCCCCGGCTTCCACTTTCTAGCGGCCTGTAGTGGTGTCACCTGACCAGCCGCTGGGAACCTCAAGCCGGGAGTGCTGACAGCAGGAAGTCTACGGCGGAGGTGAGGGGGGGGGGGGGGGGGGGAGGAGGAGGAGGAGGAGAAGTGCCACATAGTATGAATTCAATTGTGTGTACACAGCTAATTTTCAGTACAATTTGCACCAGTGGCACGGATTTTAATTTTTTTTTTTTTTTATAAATTACCTGAACACGCTGCGGAATAAGTTGGCACTACACAAGTAACAAGCTCCTCCCCCCCCATGGTACGGATGCCCAACAGCCATGTCAGTGATGATCAGTTCTCTGCTTTTACGCAGAGCGCCAATCATTCCAGCAAGCCTGCATTCGCAGTGAAGCGGCCCTCATTCATAGAATTACACGAGCCGATCAGTCCTGCACGCAGAAACCGAACAAGTTGGCATTCAGTCGGGGCGTTCATATACACATTAACCGCTCGACTCCCACAGCCTGCAGGAATCTGAACGATCGGCCCGTATAAGATCGCCATTACAGATCTAAGAACACGGACGCCGCGCTTCGTGAAAACCAACATTTGTGTCGGTCTCAAAGCGGTTTGCCACAATTGTAGGCACAGCAGATCCTTCCGGGGGCAGCAGATGGTGCGGCGGCTTCACCCCTCCATGTGGCACCACTACAGCGCCATTTACTGCCGTGGTTTAATTACCGACAATCAGATCCCACCCTCTCAGACGTCTCCAATAGTTATAACAATGGCGGACCCCAATCTGGGTCATTATCCCAATTCCTTCACTCTACAAGCCCAATCCCGCAGTATGCGCCAGAAGACATGACCGCTGCACCCACCCCGTCCAACTAGGAAATGCAGCTTGCAGACACTACGAGCCAAAAACCCTGATCCCTAGCCCAACTGTCAGAGCCGGCAAGATCTGCAACTTACACGGTTTCAAAAATCTAGACTTTCAGATGTTTGCTTGCTTTCAGTGAACGGAGACATTAAAAAGGTGTTCAAAGCCGAGGAAGTGAGCCTCCTCACCGCAGCTGTACCTGAAAACCAAAAATGCTTCGAAAGACACCAGAAGATGATCCAGAGTTAAATGTCCAACCTTTATTAAGTAGAGCTTCATGGCATCACAGTACCAGGACACCAGCAGACCGGCGGCGGTCACGGTTTACACGTTTCTTTGGTTCCACACCCTTAACTCGTGAGCACATTAAGGAGGTCGGGTCATAAGACGGATCCACACGGGGCTGATGTGCAGGGAACCTTCAGCCTCCAAACCTGCACCATTGGGGATGGATTCTGACTGAGAGGCGAATTCCGCAGCAGAAACCGCATTAAAATGGACCTGCGGCAGAACGGGATGCTGCGCTACATGGCAATATCCGCATGGGTTTTGCATAGATTTCTGCAGCTTGTGAACAAGATCTTAACAATCTCATCCACTTTGCTGCTACTGTAAATACCACTGAATTTCCGTGGCAAGTCTGCCCCATCTGGACACCCCCTTAACCTTCACTTCTAGACCCAACACCTGATCATGTGGTATGGACTGCCAGCAGGGGGGGCAGCTGCTTTTCTCTTAAGCCACCCCCTTAAGTCATAGCCATTACAGAAGCTTGTCCTTAAGTTGTGTCTGGTATTGCAGCTCAGCTATCATTGACTCAAACAGAACTGAGCTGCAATACCTCACACAATCTTATAGACAAGGGTGGCGCTGTGCTTGGAAGAAAGCAGCCATGTTTTTCTAACACAGAAATCCCCTTTAAAAAGGGTTTTGCCACAAGAAATACTATTGATGACCCATCCTCAGTATGGTCAGGCACCTGCTGTCAATGTCACCACAGACAGGGGTTGGAGGGGAAGCTACTGGCCCAACTCTGGTAGTGGCTGAGGCCATTAACTGCAGGCCTAGAGCAATAGGAGCTGCGCCGGCAGCAGCTTAGTCTCCAACCCCCATTTGTATCGGCGCTGACAGACACCTGCTTGGCTTGTGACGCTGAGCCCTGGCTGATTAACTATTGATCACTTATCCTAAAGACAGGTCATCAGTAGTACTTTGTGTGGAAACACCTTTAAGATGAGGCAGACAGTCCGCTCCAGTGGCACGCTGGGCACAGTCCATACCACGCAGGCTGGGAGTTCTGACTATAGGTCGATAAGGACTCTACCCCTTTGGTAACTCCTTTCACATCTAGGAGGCCGCGGACCTGCACACACCTAGGAGGCCGCGGACCTGCACACACCTAGGAGGCCGCGGACCTGCTACATTTGGTTCACAGGGAATTAACTAGATTTGTTACATCTGTATCCAACCTTTAGCTTTGATTAGTATAGGGTTGGCGAAATTGAGCTTCCCCAACTCAGAGGGCTCTGAGACAAAGTTTACGTTGCGGACACTTCAGAAGATGCGGTCCATTTATAAAAAAAAGTTTTGTAATAAAAGTCGCCAACGGATGTTGCTGTAGAAGACCAGGTCTACAGTGACAGAGCTGAGGGACGGCACGGTGTAGGAAGCAAAGCCGCGTTATGGAGAGCATTGCTGAAAACCAAAGAGGCTACAGCGCCACCTACCGGTGAAATTACTACCAAAAAAACAAAAAACTTTCAGAAATTGTGAGCGTATAGTCTGAATTTTGTCTCATTTGGGACAGCAGACCACCCTCCTGAGGCCTCTGAATTGGAGAGGGGGTGTTAATTCTGTAACCCCAATATTAGGAAGGTACATGTTTTCAGCTTCTAGCTGTTAAAGGAGAAAGGGGTGGGGGTCTCTGTTTGCAGCCATGTTTTTCTAACTTCTGGTATGATTTGTTGCTCAAGGGCCTCGAGTTGAAGGGGGAAAGGGAAAAACAAACAAACAAAAAAAAAAACCACCTTCAGTAGCATGAAGTTATTGAGCCATAGTCCTGCAGCTCTGGATGCAATTGGAGCAAATGCAGGTTAATAAAGCCAAGTATCATTTCATAGATACATTTGTAATTCCAGGTTTTCTGCAGGGTTGGACTTGATACAAAGTCATATTAAAACCATTATAAAACCCTGGTAAGAGGTAAAGGTTACAAGTTTTACATTATATCTACTTCCGTTACATCTGGTGAGTCAGGGAACATTCTGGACTCTTTCCCAAGCAGTTAGAAGTGACTCCAGCTGAGTCTCCAGGAGCCCGGTCACCCCAAGTACCCAACAGGCACAATTTTGGAGGATCAGATCCATCAAGACCTCACAGTGAGAGGAGTCCATCAAGCATGGGCTGAACCTAAAACAAGTCCAACCAGGTCCAGGTAGAACTCAAGTGACCAATGTCCAAAAGTAAGAGTCCCACAAAGTAATCAAGACTTGCTATACAAAATCATCCAAAAGGTTAGAAGACCTTGGTGTCTTCTTCCAAAAGCCACCCCACACCTGTCGACAGGTTGTGTGCGATGACATCTCAGCCCCATTCACTGTGACGGAGCTGCAATGCTGCGTACATCCCGTGGGCACACGCGGGGTTGGTTTGGGGTTTTTTTGGCTCTAGTCCTGGACATCCCTTTTAAGTTCTACAATTTACCCTCCCAGCCAGTCACTTCTATTAATCGTGAAGTCACCCTGGGCAGGTTTAAAGGCAATCCGGTCTACAAGACCTAGTTCTTATTAGCCATCCACTGAAAAGAAAAAATAAAAGTATGAGAAGTAGTCCAAAGTTAAGAAACCTTCCGCTCCCGGCTCTGCTCCTGACTACTTGATGCACGCTGTATGTATTGGTAGTCAGACACTACATGCTTCTCCGACTGGCCAATACCGCTCACATGGGCAACATTGGTCAATAAAGCAGGTGTAGTGACAGACTACTGATGCAGACTAGTGAACAGTGGGCATCAGGTAGTCAGAAGCGGTGCGGCCATCTTTGTTTCTCCAGGGGGGTTAATTTAAATAAAAACAGTCCTCTCAATGTAACAAAAGGCATTAAATCCTTTGCACTCACACCACAGTTCAACACATCTAGTCCCCAACTGGCATCCCATAGGGCATGGCATGCAGCATGGACACTTCATTCTTCTGACTGAATGCAGTAGTGTAGACTGCAGCGGTGGTTCCTGCTGGGGGTGCCATATATGTGGTCTCCTGGGGTAGAGGAGAAGCTTGCATAGGAGGATGGACCATGTGCTGCACCTCATACAGATCTCTACTGCACTTATCAGAGAGATACTGCTTTTCTTTTTGTCGGCGGTTGCAGAACCAGACCCTGACGACCTGCAAAAGCAGCAAGACAAATATACAAGAAGTCACAGGCAGCAGATGGTCACATCCCTGGACAATAAAGGCTCCTCATCTATTGAGCCTCTAAGTGAATTTGACCCATTTTGACCAATATTACATGAGGACCTAGCTGGTCTTGAGATCTAAAGTTACATCCTGTATTATCCTCCAGAGCTGCACTCACTATTCTGCTATTCTGAAGTCACTGTGTATATACACATTACTTATCCTGTACTGATCCTGAGTTACATTCTGTATTATACCCCATAGCTGCACTCACTATTCTGCTGGTGGAGTCACTGTGTCCATACATTACTCATCCTGTACTGCTCCTGAGTTACATCCTGTATTATACCCCAGAGCTGCACTCACTATTCTGCTGGTGGAGTCACTGTGTACATACATTACTTATCCTGTACTGACCCTGAGTTACATCCTGTATTATACTGCAGAGCTGCACTCACTATTCTGCTGGTGGAGTCACTGTGTACATACATTACTTATCCTGTACTGATCCTGAGTTACATCCTGTATTATACTCCAGAGCTGCACTCACTATTCTGCTGGTGGAGTCACTGTGTACATACATTACTTATCCTGTACTGCTCCTCAGTTACATCCTGTATTATACCCCAGAGCTGCACTCACTATTCTGCTGGTGGAGTCACTGTGTACATACATTACTTATCCTGTACTGATCCTGAGTTACATCCTGTATTATACTCCAGAGCTGCACTCACTATTCTGCTGGTGGAGTCACTGTGTACATACATTACTTATCCTGTACCGATCCTGAGTTACATCCTGTATTATACTCCAGAGCTGCACTTACTATTCTGCTGGTGGAGTCTTGGTGTACATCCTAGTAAAGGCCATGATCTTATAATACCCATTACGTGGTGAATCAGTTCCTTACATCATAGTCGGTCTTCAGTTCTTCCGCGATCTGTGTCATCTCCATCCTGCCGGGTTTGGGGTTCCTCAGGAAATAAGTCTCTAGGGAGAACTTCACCTTGTTCTCAAGGTTGGTTCTCTGTTTCCTCTTCTGATATCGGTTAACGAAAGCCTGAGCCTCTCCCGAATGCATCTTCTGAAGTGAAGAAGAGACCGGTCATTGCTCTGGCCATCACTTATAGGCAGTTATGCTTGGTACCTGCCCTGCTAGCGCCATGGCTGCTTATGGTGGCCATTGGTGATGACAGGTTCCCTTAAAGTACAAAACGCTTAGGAGTAGAACGCAAAGTTCTGCACTTTCTAACAGCAAATAGAAACATTCTTGCGTCCCTTCAGAAGATGAGCAGACAGATCATAAACACCAACGAGAAGCCAACATACCCCAAAAACCATAGACAACCCCACGTTGGGAAGGGCATGGTTTCTCCTTATGCCACACACTAACAGCGTTTACGTGGCATTTCTAAACGCCGTGGTAAACGCTGTACAATTCCTCCATTGATTTAACCCGGGCATGCCACGATTTTCAAGCGCCATCTCCATTTCTGTATGTTTTAGCGCTTTTTAATGCGCCCCATCACAATGATCGGCTGTGTTAAAAAAATGCAGTACAAGGTGTTCGAAAACACTCAATGGTTTGAAACGCTGTATTTTAGAATGTGCGAGACAGTGGCCTTAGGGAGAGCACCTCGAAGGTGGGAAGACACTTATAAGGTCATGCACATTCTTCTGGGGGATTTATACAAATGAGAAGATGGAACAGCACCACCTATTGGAAGACAGCACTCCTACAAGTCAGTATCTAACCTTTCACCAGGCCTTGTAACAATGATCAGTAATATAAGCCAAAGCCAGAATCTCCTCCTGAAGGAAGATATAACCATCTACTGAGGGTTTGGGGGTCTTTGCCCATCAGTGTGCAGTCAATTGCTGGCTGGGTGAGAGGCCCATGATGTAGGTTTGGAAGGGTATGGTTTCTCTTTTGGAAGACTCCTGCTCCTTACTAGGAGCTCTACTTAAGGAGAAACCATGCCCATCCCAACCTACATTCATGGACTTCTCACCCAGCCAGCAACTACTGCACATGAAGGGCAAAGACCCCAAAACAGCCTGTTCTGTGCATGGTTCTCGTGCTCCTATAGGACACTGACTTTGGCTCATATTCCAGTCATTGTTACAAGGCTTGTTAAAAGGTCTGACATTGATCTGCAGAAATGCGGCCTCCCATTAGGTGGCGCTAGAGAGGCATTGTTCTATCTTCACGTTTGTAACCCCAGGTAAGTATGCTGCCAGCAGTACGACCTTCCACAGCTAGGTGGAGTCCTGTTCGAACAGTGTAGCAGTGCCCCACATACACTCATATTCAAAACCAATCCCTCCCCTAGAAGTTGGCGGATGGATGAAACTGATTGTAACATTGCTATAAGCGATTACAATATCGGAGCAAAAGGACCAGTTTGGTGATGCCAAAAGCGACAGGAATTTAAGAGGGTCTTGGAATCAGGTAGGAACCTTCAAACGTCGGTGCAGAGATTATTCTGACTGCCATTATGGAGTCCGGAAGGAAGTTTTTCCCCCCAAATAGGCTAGCTGGCCTCTACCTCACTGGGTATTTTTGCCTTCCTCTGAATCAACAAGGAAGGGGGGGGAATAGATGGAACTGTATGGACATAGAAACACCGTATGTTAGGCTGAAGGGAGACCGTTTATTGTGGAGAACTGACCCCTTGTAGGGAGGCTCTAGTCCCCTGCTGTACCGCCACTAGCTTGGCTACAAGATGTGATACGGGGGGGGGGGGGGGGCATGGAGGCTCTAGTACCCTGTTGTACCACCTCTAGCTTGGATACTAGATGTGATACGGGGGTAATGGAGGCTCTAGTACCCTGATGTACCGTTTCTAGCTTGGATACTAGATGTGATACGGGGGTAATGGAGGCATACTGGTTCTGTATGGTATCCTGCAGCATATCACTCCACATTTGCTGTAACTAAGTCTCTAGATTGTGTTAACTTGTAGACCATGGAAGTTTGCGTCCCAGATGGTCCCATACATGTCCTATTGGTGATAAGTCTGGTGACCTGGCAGCCACAGAAGTGTGCCAATGTTGTGGGGGCTCCTGGGACCCCCTTGTATGTGCGGCCGAGCATTTTCCTGCTGGAAGCCGCTATGAGAGGAACACATGTGGCTGCAGGATGTCCTGAACATATCGGTGAGCTGTCATTGTCCCTTGTACCACTACTAGGGGGAAACCAATTGTCATATGCCATGGCCCCCCAGACCATCACACCAGCAGGGGGCAGTGTGCCGCTACACAGCAGAGGTAGGATGGAGGCGCTCCCCCTGAGGTCTCCAGACACGAACACGGCTGTCGCCAGCACCCAAACTAAACCTGGATTCATCGCTAAAGACAATCTGGTTTACTCTCTCACATCCACTGGTCCCAACACCTAACAGTCTGGTCAGACACTCCTCTCTACTGGTGGTCTGTAGGGGGCGTCCTGAGCCCGGTCACCTTGTGTCCTTACACATCCACTGGTCCCAACACCTCCTAACAGTCTGGTCAGACGCTCCTCTCTACTGGTGGTCTGTAGGGGGCGTCCTGAGCCCGGTCACCTTGTGTGCCCCCATCCACTGGTCCCAACGGCCCCTAACAGAACAGCCGGTGGGGGACAATTCATCGATGAGACCCTCCAGCTTCTCACATCCCAATAACGCGCCCCTCTCAGACTCTGGTAACGGGGTGAAATCTCTTCTCTGTGTCGTACAGGCGTCTAGTGGCCAACAAGCTCTACACAAGCAGAAGCAGAGGTCATGACACACAAGGAGCCTCCAAGAGCCTCTTATAGGCCAGGTTTTGTAGCAAAACAATGACTTCTTCTGGGGGCCGGAGTTTTTTTTTGTATAACAGTAGGTGCTGCTCAGGGGTGACGAGTGGTCGCTCAACTAGACATTGGGGGAATTTATTAAAGGGTTTTTACCCAGATTGCAAGTTATTCCCCTTCCACGGGACATTTGGAGAGGGAATAACTTATTGGTGCAGATCTCACTGCTAGCCCCTCCCCCATCCTTGAGATTGAGGTGGGGGGGGGGGGGGGGGGGCGCAGTGGCCTACTCACTGTGGGGTTACTGCACCCCCTTTAGTAAGGAGAATGAATTGAGCACTGGTTGCGCAAGCACACTGGTGCTCCATTCACTTTCAGTAGGGCTGTGGAGTACTGCCCAATGCGCCCTTCATACCGAGATTACTGCTGGGAGAGAAGCAACCCTACAGTGACAGGCAGAACAGGATATGGGAGTCCTGTTCTGGGGATCGACGGGGGTCTCAGCAGTGAGACCCCTACTGACCTGCAAGTTATCCCCTCTTGTGTGATAGGGGGATAACTTGCAATCTTGGTACAACCCGTTAAGAGGCACAAGCCTCTTCAGGCATTGGGCGCACGTCAGCTCCTCCCTGCACCTAGACGAGTGGACGGAAGGTCCGACCGTACATTTATGGTATATTTACACCCGTTTTCTGGTGCAAGCTGTAAATTAGTGTGTCAGTTCAGGGCATTGAGGAGTAAAAGTTGTGAATTTTTACATTTTACATTGAAAACTGGTATGAACAGTTGTGTCCCAGTTGTGTGACTAGAAGGGGCGCGGTGGGTTCTGGTCCTGATGGTCTCCTTCATGATCACCAAGTCTGATCCTCACCACCAACTTCTCACCTGCTCTAAGTTCTCATCCTTCCCGGCGGCCTCCAGCCAGCGGTGCAGAAAGGGCTTCAGCCGACACATGTTCTTGTAGCTCAGCTGGAAGGATTCAAACCTACAAATGGTCGTCTGACTGAACGTCTGGCCTGCAAGACAGAAGAGCGACATCTGAAGGTCTAAGCGCCAAGAAGTGCCCAACAGTGCTCAGCAACAATGGCAGGCTGGGACTTGTAGTTACATTACAGCTAGAAATGCCACCAAACTCACCATTCAGGATCCCGAGGGCGAAGCCGACATCTGCTTGTGTGTAGCCCAAGGATACTCGCTTAGTCCTCACTTCTTTTACAAACTGCTCCATCTCGCTGGGCGTTTCCTACAAAAAAGATAAACGCGTATAACTGCGCACATACAGCGGCGCTGGGTCAATGCACAGTGAGGAGTTCTAGAACTTTCTAGTATACAATAGTGGAAAATATATTAAGACCAGCATTTGAAGAGACGTTCTTAAAAGAAGTTGTACCAAGATTATTCCCTCCCCATTTATAGAATATCCACAGGACAGGAGATAACCTGCAGATCTGTGGTGGTCTCACTACCGAGACCCCCACCGGTCTCTAGATCAGGACACCTGTGTCCCAACATGCCAGTCACTGTGGGACCCCCCCCCCCCCCCGTGACATCAGAATGAAGGGAGCGCTGGCCGAGTGCGCCATTCATTTCAATGGGACTGACAAATACCCAAGTGGTGCTACTTCACTTTCAATGGGGCTGCGGAGATGCGGAATAGTATGCCCAACCAGGAGACAGTGTAGTAAAGAGGGCTGAGGACACAGGACCCCTGTTCGAGATCAGTGGGACCACCACCGCTCAGCAAGCTATGCCCCATCCTATGGATATAGGTTAACTTGCTATCTTGGTACAACCCCTTTGTTATTTCTACCAGTACTTGATGCATCTAATATAAGTGTATGCCAGGTCCAATCTAGAGTACATTTAGTATGATTTAGGTAAACCGCCGGCGAATCACGCCGGCCGACACTTCCCCTAGTGTTGCTATGTAAAGCGCCGGCACCTGACCACGAGCCGAGAATCATTGCGATTCTCCCCGGTCAGCCTATCTATTAGATATGGCTGACCGGCGGAGATTCAGGGGCAGCTTCCGCAGCGAAGCTTCGCCGTGGGATACCGCTTCGCCCGTGGACAGCCGGCCTTACACACAAGTATCGGTCTGGGCTAGCCACGCCCCTTTTTGAGAACCTGGCGGAGGACAAGTCACAAAATTCCTGCGCAAGCAAGGCTCGGGCAAAGTGTCAGAAATCACAGAGGTGGTTTTGTCTCAAGAGGCGGCGGCGGGATGGGGGCGGCAGCTACTGGGCCAAGGTCCCAACCCCTCTCCTCCCCTTGTCAGCAGCCAGCAATGGGAGGGGTGGGATAGGGCGGGAGCTTAGCAACTAGCTCCCGCCCCATCTCATTGCAAACAGCCGTCAAGGGGCGGAGGGGAGGAGAGAAGGGGGAGGGAGGTTAGTAGTTACGCTGCTAGACTCCCTCCCACCTCCCCTCTCCGGCAGCTGCCATAGGCTCCCGTAGGAGACTATGCAATGGCCAACGTATTCCGGCTGGAAAAGATAATTCCAGGATTATCTTTCCTGCTTGGCATAAAAGTGCCCGGCCAAAATACGCTATCTTGGCCGACCGCTTTTACACAGCGGTAAATCCCCCATATGATCTGATGCATTGGAATCCAATGCATCAGATGGTAGTGTATATCAGCCGGTCGTGAAAACGGCGGCAGATATACGCTCGTGCGAATAAAGCCTCAGGTCCGCGCTGCGAGAAAAGATAGGATCTGATCCATCTTTGGTGTGAGCTGCACAGAAGTTTCCATAGACTCCTATGGGAGCGGGATAACACGCAGCTTCCCATCGCGTGAACGGGCAATGTCACTGCTAATTAAGCTCGACAAGAGCTGGAAATCACCCAGTCACACGATTTTTGCACGAGCGAGATGCAATTTATTTAACACTAAAAGCGCGCTCGTGTGAAAGAGCCCCAACGAAGACGGCTTTCTGTAAGGTGAAGCCATCAGCAGCGCAGATCTCTCCTGATTGTATCAGTGCAGAGAAAATGTAACAATGTATCATTCTGGAGTCACTGGACACAATTGTAACATCAGCTGCGAGAACCTGTTGGACGATCATCGCTCAGTAGTCATTCAAACAAAACTGAGCTGCCGGTGATAGAAATGGCAGAGTGCAAGTACGCGGCCGTCAGCCTCAGGGCTCCTTTACACGACCGTATGCATTTTTTTTTTTTGCTGGTGTCGTAAATTCGCGTCATGGCCAGAGTTAATTAGCGATTTCTTATCCATTCACATGGCCTTCAGCGTGGTTTTTAAGCGAAAAAAAAAAATACGTTGCAACCGGAAAACCCTCGCTCGGCATAAATCCTCAGGATGCCTTTAAATGTCTAAATAGAGGCGCCTGTTAGCAGGGCTGGGACACTGCAAAAATGCCTCCCCCTCCTTTTTTCCCCTGCTCCCATGGGAGTCTATGGGAGCCGCCACCGTATATGTGTTGACCCATATTTATGGCACGCAAGTTCAGTTTTTCACGGTGCAGCGTTTTTACGTGCCGTATAGTCGCTCATGTGAGTGGATGCATTGAAAACCAATGCCTGAGATGGTCGCGGACATACGGTGGGGCATGAAAACACGCCGCTTAGGTGCTTGTGTGAAAGAAGCAGCAATATGCGCAAGCGTCACTTCATTCTATCTTTATTTCACTGTGGGTGAATGCAGAGAGCCTACAGTGAGGAAAAGAGGGGAGATGGGACCCCCCTGCTCTCAGCAATAGTGAGGGTCTTGGCAGTGAGACCCCCAGACTTCTCACACATTTTGTGGTGCAACTATAGGGGACGCGGTTACACCCGTGTCCCAGGAGCCTTTGGGGGCTCATCAGGCCTCTCTCCATATAGGGAGTCCAGTACTATAATGCTTATTTATAGTAATGGGCTCCCCATATGGAGGAGAGGCCTTATGGGCCCCCTAAGACTCCTAGGCCCGGGCCTATAGTTACACCAGTGGTTGGGGCCCTGTTCTAGGTTTTGCATTGGGGCCCAGGAACGCCTCTGGTCAGGTGATAAGTTAATCTTGGTACAACCTCTAATGCTCACGGCTGCTACTGTCTTCATTACAATGGAGTTGCAGACCTTAAAGTAAACACAAACAATTGCCTAAGGGCCCTTTTACACGGGACAAGTGTCAGCTGGGTTATTAATGATGGGTTCACAATTAGGTAAAACCTATGTTATACAAAGTCAGGGTGCATTCACCCGAGCGTAGGCGTATTTACGTTCGCACGTTTTTCGGCGATCATGACCAGAGCTACAAAAGCGTATTATCGTTTATTCCTACTTTGCAAACTATCTTTTCGGCCATCGAATATGCGTTGGCGCGTATTTCGGTCGCGTATGTTCCGTGTTTTTTTCGGGTTACCGTTTTTACGCGCCGTAAAATCGCCCATGCGAACGAATACATTCGAAACCAACGCCTCAGATGGTCACGTATATACGATTGGGTGCAAAAACACGCCGTTTATGCGCTCGTCTGCCCGCACCCTGAGGGTGAAGTCACACGAACGTATATCGGCTCGGTTTTCACGCTGAGACGATATACGTTGTCCTCATGTGCGGGGGGGGGGGGGGGGGGAAATGGAAGAGCCAGGAGCAGGAACTGAGCTCCCGCCCCCTCTCCGCCCCTCTGCACTATTTGTAATGAGAAGAGGCGGGGGCGGGGCTAAGTTCCGAGAATTAGCCCCGCCCCTGTCCCACCTCTCCCCATTGCAAATAGTGCAGAGGGGCAGAGAGGAGGCGGGAGCTCAGTTCCTGCACTTGGCTCTTCCATCCTCCCCCCCTTCACACGAGGACAACTTATATCGGCTCGGCGTAAAAACTGAGCCGATATACGTTCGTGTGAACGCACCCTCAGGGTGCGTTCACGCGAGCACATAAACGGCGCATTTTTGCACCCAATCGTATAAACGTGACCATCTGAGGCGTTCGTACGCACGATTTTACGGCGCGTAAAAACGGCAACCCGAAAAAAAACGGAACATATGCGACCGAAATACGCGCCAACGCATATTCGATGGCCGAAAAGATAGTTTGCAAAGTAGGAACAAACGAAAATACGCTTTCTAGCTCTGGTCGTGATCGGCGAAAAACGTTCTTTCCGGCGATTATACGCTGTGCTCGTGCGAACGTACCTCAGAGGGGGGAAAAAAAACCCTATGAACTGGAAATTCATGCCATACTACAGAAACAGTCAGTACCTAAAGATGCAGATGGTTCAAACTGATGTATCGAAACTAGGTGCACCTTAATTTTATTACTCCCTAATCGGGTCCATGATGCTTCACATCAAGGTTATATAGACAGTTATCCCATAGATATTAACAGAACTGCAGGGTAGATGGCAGTGTGCTGGTCTGCTCATCATCCAAGAGCAGCACCACTTTGGTGTGATGGCCATTTCTGGTACTGCAACTCATTTTCATTAGCTTGAAATCCATTAATGTGAAAATGAAACTGTCCAGACTCAGCAGCATACCCCCCTACAGTGCATGTCCCTTTATGGACCAGCACCCCCACATCCTCAGAGGATTCTGCAGTCAGGACTGTTCCTTTAAATACTAACCAGTTGCATGTTGGATCCCCATAGTCATGCTATGCTGGAATTAGATTAAAGCTTCTCCACAAGTTCTGCAAACTACAACCCCCAGCAAAGTGAGGACAGCTTGTTGGGACTTGTAGTGCTGTAGCTTTACTGTACAGGTGGTTACTCACCGGCATGTTCTCCCAGTAACCGAACAGCGCCTCATTGCCAGCTGCAGGGCTGGACCCGGTCACGGCTGCATCATGCTTCTTGGCCGCCTCCTTAGTGGAGGCGCTGTTGCACTGGCTGCTCTCAATGTTGGTGGCTGCAGGCTCTCCTGGGGGGCTCATGCTCTCTATAGTCGCGTACATATGGGAGTCGGGGACACTGATGCTTTTCTGGGGATTACCCTGCCAGGAGGTGTTATCCAAGTAATGGGGATAATACTGTGCGCTACCGAGGACAGTGAAGCTTGTGACCTCAGCTTTATCTTCCTTTTTAAGCAGGTCACAAGGGGTCTCCATCTGATGTGGGGGTCCGTGAAGAGTCCAGTTACTGGGGAGCTGCACTGTTGTGAGGGGGTTCCAAGTCATGACTTGAGTAGGCTGATCCCCTAAAGGCTGTACCCCAAAATCACTATTTTCCGGCTTCACTGTAGAAGAGAAGAAAGCTTGAGAAGGGTGAAGGTAACTCCCAAAACCTTCCTGCATCACCCCAGGATTCAGGGTGAAAGTGGGGTAAGCCTGCTGATTATACATGGCACCCCCCAAAAAATCACAGTCTCTAAATAATGAGGATTGAGCGGACGTCTGTGAAGAACCACCAAAGAAAAAGTTTACAAAAAGTTCAAAACTTTAAAACCAATCCCCCCCCAAACCTGGAGCACTGAGAGCCTAATAGCCTGCGGGGCATATAGCATTAAAGGGCTATTTACCCCTCCCCCTTGATAGTTATGTTAATTGGCCTTATCAGCCATTGACTCTTTGCACCACCTCCTCAATTTGCATCTCCCTGGAGTTTAATTAATTGCATTTTTAACCCTTTGTGGATTTCATTCATTTGCAACAATTTCATTTCAAAAGCTGTGAAACGAGCTGATTGCGCTGCTGAACTACAAGGAGCAGCATTTCCAAAGCGGACTGTAGTAGGAGTTATAGTTACTATTATTATATATTGTAGTTAAATGGCTAATATGAGACCCTGGAGTGGGAGTTAGCAGCGCCCCCTTATGGCCAGGGCTCTATGGTGATACTGCAATCAGAGATGGTGTCACTTTGGATTTGGATCAGTCTGTGGGGTCCATGCTGCTTCATGCGCCCTGATTTTGCAGTCGCCCGTGTACACTTGAGGCTAATATCAGGGGCGCTAATGTACTGCAATAATCAGAATGTGAATGTTTGATCAGTGGGGATTCGCAGCCTGGGACTCTCAGCTGGGGATCCCTGCCGATCAGATGCTTGAAGAGACCGCAGTGCTCAGGTAAGTACTGCAAGTACTTTCATTGGTCACATGGGCTGAGAGCAGCTCAGTCCCAGTTAAGCGAATAGGATTGAGTCGCAATACCAAGCACGACCACTGCACAAAGTACAGCACTGTACCTGGTATGGACTGAAGTGGCGCGGGACTTGCCCAAGAACTGCAGTATAATCAGACTGCTGATTGGTGGGGCTCCTGGGCAGCAGACCACAAGCGATGACATTTTGATGACCTATTTGATTAGATATCATAGTCCTGGAGCTGCCGCAGACAAGAGTGGCGCTGCTTATGAAAGAAAGCAGCCATGTTGCTTTCATTATGTTATACAATTCCTAGGAAAATAGATGTTGCAGAATTGCTAAATTATGTAGCGCCACCTAGAGGAAATATCCAATTTTTTTTGAAAGAAAGAAAAATGAATACTAGTACAGCTTTAACCCCTAGTGGGGTTTTAGCAATTTTACACGTGGCGGTTTTATGGCCCTATTCTTTTCCTGGCCTGCCAAAACTATTTTTCCTGTTTTTTTGGGACATATGGGGATATTTTTAATACCTTTTTTCACTGAATTTTGTTCAGTTTTTTTCATGTGTAAAAAAAAGTTTAAAAAAAATAAAAAGTTTTGAAAAATTTACAGTTCTTTGTTTTTATATTTAAATACAAGCGAAGTATAGGAATGGGTTCGCTATTGTTTCGGACATTTTGATATATAATTTGTATAATCTCCAATTACAGGGTGGATATGGCGGCGGTTTATGTTGGCGTTGGGTCGTTTTATTTTTTATACATATATATATTTTAATTTTATTCGGGGGCTCCAAAGGGCTCCTCTGTGATGAGATTGAGGGATACCATTTGGTTGCCATGGCAGCCTAGGGCCTTTTGAAGGCCCCCGGGGCTGCCATGACTGACTGCCTATTAAGTTGTGCTGCACAGATCACAGAGCATGCCCACAACACTCTCCCATAGAAGTCAATGGGTCCACTCCTGTCCTTAGTGACTGTGGCTTATGAGGCTGCTATAAAGTATCTCTCTAAATGACGTTAACTGCAGCTCAAGCAAGATGGCCGCCCCCACCGTCCTGTACAGAAATAGAATAAAAAAATCTGAAAATAAAACCTGATTAGAACATTTTAAAAATGTTTCACTATCTGGTTCTAATTAGTAAAAATAATATTGGTTATACAGTCCCTTTAATTTTTTTCCCCATCACTGACAGCACTTTACAGCAGGATGGAAAGTAAGCCTGGTCAGGATCAGGTTTCATCCGTTCTGCTGACATCTAATGGCCAATATAAAAACTGCAATGAATGCGGTTGTCCACAGAGCCTAAATACTTACACGGACCTGAGCTGTTAGAACCTTCACCCCTGGTCCAGTTCTGATACTGGGCGTCAGGGTACAGCTCCAATCTCTGTGCCCATAATGTCACCAAGGGGGCAAGCTGTTCAGCTCACCTTAATAACTAAGCCGGCCTCCTTCTCCATCTCTGCATGGGCCGTTACAGACCAAGGGCTGGCTTGGGTATTAACAGTCCTGCCCCCTTAATAATGTGACGGGCACAGAGAGAAGAGCCAAATCATGTGACCCAACCTCACGGGTACAAATATTTAGCCTTTTTGGACAATGCCTTTCAATGTGTTTTTTTTTAATGCAGGACCAAATGGAAATCATGCACCTCGAAAAGTTAGCTCTCCCATTTTTCTGTCCAACTTCACCCCTTACCTAAAAAGAAAAAAAAGCAATAAAAACACCCGAGACGCCATCGTTTTTTTTAGTTTTATTGGATAACATCAGCGTTAAGGACAAGAATATTTTTATCTTTTTATATTATACGAGGAGCAAAAAACACTGATAGGCTCTTAACTTGGGGGTCCGAGACGTATTACAATAACATGTGCCCTCCCCAAAGTTTCCCCACACAGACCCTCCCCCCTCCCCCCACCCGATCCCCAACACACAAGATTAAAGGTACAGATTTCTGTATTCAGTATAGGGCACAAGAGAAAGAAAAATGTTTAAAACTCAACACTAACAAATAACATCCGGACCGAGAGAAATGCCTAGACTGTAGTACTACCCAGGGGCACAGTGGGCACAGCTGGGGATGCGTTTTAGTGTGCCAGTACAGGAAAGAGGCTGAAAAGAGAAATCCTTCCATGAAAGATTCTGCAAATTGGCCATAAAATGGGTTGTCCGGGGCTAGAAAAACATGGATGCTTTCCTCCAAACACAGCGCCACCCTTGTCTGGAGGGTTGTATGCGGTATTACAGCTCAGCTCCATTGAAGTAAATGGGAGCTGAGCTGCAATACCAGACACAACCCAAAGACAAGGGTGGCGCTGTGTTTGAAAGAAAACATTATTTTATAAGCCTGGACAATCCCTTAACGTTGCACCGCTTTGATGGGGGGCTACGAGGCCTGAGGGACACCTATGAACTGCAGTGCACAGATATAATGCACAGCAACCTACGGACTAGTCCTGGTTGGCTCTGACTGGTCACAGCCGTCCCTCTTGTCACCTGCGCATGCTATTCTCGGCTCCTTCACACGAGCGTATGTGTTTTTATGTTCGCTCAGGCACGCCGTGAATTCGTATGAATGGACGATTTTCCGCAATCAAGTCCTGAGCCTAATTAGCGCTGTCCATTTACACGGATGGGTGCGATGTATTAGCGAAAAAGTACAACGCAGACCGGAAATCCCTCGCTTGGCATAAAGCCTCGGTATGACCTCTGATGCCTAAATAGAGGCACCCGTAAGCTTCTCCCTGCGTTGGGCGCAGCTGAACTCCCTGCAGGGGGAAGCTTACGGGTGCCTCTATTTAGGCATCAGAGGTCATTCTGAGGATTTATGCCGAGCGAGGGATTTCTGGACTGCGGCGTATTTTTTCGCTAATTCAGCGCACTCAGCCGTGTGAATGGATGAGAAAACAGTAATTAGGCTCAAGACTACGGAAAATTCATATGATTTCACGGCGCGTCCAAGCGAACGTAAAAAACGCATACGCTTGTGTGAAGGAGCCGTTACATGAATGTTCCTAGCAAATCCAACACTGTATAAAAAGCATCAACAACCAGCGCTGGGGTGATAATCGCCCTCGCCCCTTCTGTTCCAGGTGACGTGATGAGTGATGTCATGGCGGCGGCGTGCGTGCGTGCGAAGGAGCATTTTAGTGCAATCAGTAATAAAGTGACTCAGGGACATAAATTATCATCTCTTGGAGACAGATCAGCAGGAAAAATGGCAGTGATGATTATTAGCTTCAGGTCAAATCAATTAATTTAGGCTGATCTATAGATAGGAACATAAAAATAAGGGACAATGACATCATAGAAAGGAAAGACGGGAAATGATGGGTATTGTGTGGTGAGGCCAAGCCTTGACTGGTGAAGGTCTAATGCTGGGCATCAGAAGACAAGGCTGGGTATTGTAGGCTAAGCCAAGCCCACAGTAGTGAAGTAGAGAGCTTACCAATGCCAGGCAGCAGAAGGTAAAGCTGGGTATTATGTGGTCAAATCAAGCCTAGAGTGATGAAGTAGAGGCTTTATCAACGTCAGGCGGCAGAGGGTAAAGCTAGATACTGTATAGCTAAGCCAAGCCCAGAGTAGTGAAGGAGAGTTTACCAGTGCCAGGCAGCAGAAGGTAAAGCTAGGCATTGTATGGCTAAGCCAAGTCTTGACTCGTGAAGTGGAGAGCTCACTAATGGCCAGCAGTAGAAGGTAAAGTTGGGTATTGTATGGTCAAACCAATGGTGAAGTAGATAGTTTACTAAACTTGAGCAGTAGGAGGTAAAGTTGGGTCTTGCACAACTACGCCTTGACTGGAGAAGTGGAGAGTTATTATTTTGGGAAGTATCATAACCCTCTCATGTGAGTGACTACTAATGCCAGGTGGCAGAAGGTAAAGGTGGTCATCAAGTCTAATTATTATGGCCAACAGTTAGTAAATCCCGTACTGGTAAAACATGAAACAGATGAACAGGTTTTTGTCTTTTAAATGTTGCAACACTAAATGAAGATACAAAAATATCACACCTAGAATGAAATCCGCACACCCGCCCGCCCCCCACCCCGCCCCATACATACGATAATACAAGCTGCATTATATTCGGATTATATAAAGGTTTACATGTCGTCACCATAGAGTGGGTGCCCTCAGGCGGAGTGGTTGGACATGGAGGGCATTCCATGAGGCACGCTCTGTGGGAATACCTCACCCTTGTGGAAGGCAGGCACGTAAAGTGCAGGGTTGGAACCTAGGGGGGCTGGAGCGAAGCCTTGTGAGGTCATCACCTGCGGCAAGGCGAAGGGCCCAGCGTTAGGAGATGAAAGGGACTGGACGACCTCATAGGTTTCACCACCGTTTTCCCTTAGGTAGGGGTTCACCTGCCGTTTTCCTTTCTGTCGGCGATTGCAGAACCAAACTCTGATCACCTGTTGGGAAATGGAGATCGTGAAAAACAGGGAAGATTTAGGGCTAAAATCTATCTCAAATCTGTCTATCTGCAGATCCACTTACATCTTTATCCATGTTGAGGTCCTTCGCAATCTGGGATATTTCCTGTGCTCCTGGCTTGGAGCAATGCATGAAGTAGTTCTCCAGTCTTCGTTTCACGTTATTCTCAATGCTTGTTCTGTGTTTTCTCTTTTGAACTTGAGGCAGAACGTGTCCGCGACTAATAATCTGATGGTCAAAGAATAAACAATGCATTTCTAGTACATATGGACCATTCTTGGATCTCTAGCTCGATCTTGGTGTACTCAGGGGGCCCCATTCTGGTGCCAATCGATAACACATCTACCATGTTGGTGCAGGAGGCTTAGTAGTTTGCTGACCCACCTCCCAATTCCTTGCAGGCGAGAACTATATGAACCCCATAATGGCTTCCATCCTCTTACATTGTGCTGCTTACTTAGAGGGGGCCCCTAGTAGTTTTACATCACCCAGGGCAATTTGGGTCAAATTGACCTGGAGACCACCATAAGCCTCACAGTAGCTACAAACCCTCCTTCAATGAGAGGGTCTAGGCAGAAAGGTTCCTCAAAGTCAATAATGATCCTATAGGATCTGATCTTCTGTGACTTCTACTCACCTCTTGTAAATTCTCATTATTTTCCACCTCGTGCAGCCAGCTCCCCAGTAATGGCTTCAGTTTGCACATGTTTTTGAAACTCAGTTGTAAGGACTCAAAGCGGCAGATGGTCGTTTGACTAAAGGTTTTACCTAGAAGATGAAAGACAAAAGATTGTAGATCCTCTAGATCTTAAACAATGATATTCAGCCTGGTCTCCCAAGTGATAGCTCTACATTGAAGCCTACCAAAAAGGACTCCTAGGGCATAGCCGACATCTGCTTGGGTGTACCCCATTGTTATCCTTTTCTGTTTTAGATCCTTAGCAAACTGTTCCATCTCAGAAGATGTTGGAGTCTCCTGCAAGAAGCAAAGCAAGTAATATCAGGGCAAACTAACGGTTCTATGGATCACCAACCTGGAAAAAGAGGGCAACACAAGTATTGCTAGGTCTAGAGTTCTAGATGTGCATTGTTGATGTAGACATATAGAATATAACAATACAACAGGGTCATAGCTATAGGAGGTAGCAGAGTAGCTTCAGAGCTAGCAGATGCTACCAGGCCCTAGAACCTTAGGGGACCCAAAGGCTCCTCTATCATATAAGATACACCAGTATTATAAATGGCATAAGGATGGTTGGGGGCCATGTTACAGATTTCACATTTGGGCCCCCTACATTTAATCTCTGCCTCATCTTTTAAGACTCCAGCAATGCTAGTGTTGTATTGATTCACTTCTTAAGAGACCCAAAGATGCAGAGCAAAGTTGTGAAACTTTTACATCTGGACCTGCAAGTCTTTAGCTAAACCTCTGGAATACAATAACCCAATGCTCATGTGAGGAGCTGAGAATACAACCTTTTCAGGAGCCAACAGTACTGTAAATATGGAGCCCATATAGAGTGTAACATTCTAAAATCTAAAGCTGAACATGGGAGTGTTCTCTGTGAACTTGAAATGGTCTAGAATTGTGGTTTTTTAACCTATGGCTTTCTAGCGGTTGCAGAACTACAACTACTATCATGCCCCAACAGCCAAGATAGCTGAGAGTTGTAGCTTTGTTACAGTTGGAGAGACACACAGGTTGGAAACAACGGGTCTAGATCAAGTTCTCAAACAAGTTCTGGAGCATGGGGACTCAACAGTATAGTCCTGTAGGTGGAGACACCAGACTATAACAAGTTCAGGAGCTCAGTCAAGACAGAGCACGCCCATTGTGATAAGATCAAGGGTTAAGTGGAAGGTGGAGCTAGAACAATAGAGGGGCGTAGTATATGATCAGATGGTATCTGCTAAATACAAAAAGACTTAGGAGCTAAAAACAATATGGAGTCATTTCAGTATTGGGTCTCCTCAACACAACAAGACCAATGGCTGGGTACTACCCTGTTTCCCTGAAAATAAGACATAGCATGATTTTCCAGAATTTTTGAGGATGCAAAATGATTTCTCAGGCTTTTTGAGGATGCTTGAAATATAAGCCCTACTCCAAAATTAAGCCCTGCTAACAGTTAATTTAAAAAGTCAATTGAAATAGTGTCCAGGCAGCTATACATGTAAAAAAGTTAAACCTTTTTGAGCAAAAATTAATATAAGACACTGTCTTATTTTTGGGGAAACACGGTATATAGGGTTAACTCTGTGTGATGAGACCAAGAGTTACTACCAGAGGTGGTCTGCATATAGGGGTCAATACTCAACATGGTTATCTTAATCCAGCAAGACAAAAGCAAAGGGAGTCAATAAAAAAAGATCCAAGAGCACTTTACTACAATGGGCTCCTCAATATAACAAGACTAAGGTCAATGCCCAGCAGGGTCACCTCAATATAGCAAGAGCAAGAGTTTAGTATCACAGGGCTCAACATAGTCACCTGGATATAACAAAGCAAAACCTGTATATACCACATAGGGTCAATAAAAAGACCCAAAAATATAGTACTGCAAGGAGTCTTTAGACTATAACAAGACTAGGATTCCAAAACTACACAGGGTCACAAGCTTCAGAAATGCCTAAAAGTTCCGTCCATAATACATAGTTCTAGGTTTCATTACTACCTGCAAAACCTCAAGATCGATTGTCATAAGATGGTATAAACTCTTGAGTCCCTTCTATCATACAGTCACCACATCTAGGAGGCATTGGTTGTGCCACCATCTGAGGACTATGAGAAGGACACAGGACACTTACCTCCTCGTTGTCGCTGGAGATGCCTTCGCTGCCCCCGGTGGACATATTCCTGCTGCGGGGGGTGCTGGTGGTATTGCCGCTGGACACGGAGCTGGTGGCACTGGGGCATCTGCTGTTTTCCATGCTGGACATGCCACTTTCAGGGCTTTGATGAAGAGGGTCGGTCGCTTGGGTCTTGCTACTCTCATCAGGCTTGTTAGGAGCTGCTGCATGGCCACCATTGGGAGTAGTTGGCCAGAAGGGTGCAGCCCCCCATGGCTGGGCATAGTAGGATGCAGCGGAGGGATTGGAGGTTTGGGGGATTCCCTTAGCTGTTGCAGATTGTACCTTTATTTCAGACTCTTCCTCCCGCTCTCTCTTCATGATCCTCTTGTCTTCTTGGTTTGTGATCGGCTGTTCACTTGGAGCTTGCTGCTGCTGCTGGTCACCGCCTTGGATGCCCATGGTGTGGTTGGCAGGCTCCACTTGTGGCAGGTGGTTCCAGGGGATGGCCTGAGCTGAGCAATCTCCCACAACTTGGACCCCCAGATCTCCATAGTCCGATTTCATGCCAGCGAATGGGAAAAAAGACTGGTGATGAGGGTTAATTCCAGGGTACCCTGTAATATTATATTGGCCGTTGGCATCTTGCATCAGCCCAGAGCTGTGGGCGAAGTGTTGGTAGGTCTGCTGGTTGTACATGGTGAGAGGATCCTCAGCGCCGCCGTGCACAGGTCTACTTGAGTAGTTGGGTTGATCGTGGAGATCCTCTGATCATCTTCTTCAAGCTGCTGGAGGTGAAATCAACCGAACGACAGGTCAGCGATGTCCTACAGCCCCATGCAGAAAGTTCTATCTGCTCCCTGGAGAGGATAAAGTATGGAGATGGTCACAAAAGTCCATAAAGTTCCTGATAAAAGAAGGAGAACCAGCAGTGGATTCCTACAAGTCTCCTCTTCCAGCAGGTCCTCGGTGGACCTTCGCTCTGAGGGAGACTTCTTAGCTGGAAAGGTGTTTGTCCTGCAATTGTCTTAGATGTACTGTAATTCAGTTAGATTCAGGCCACCTACCCTTGGCCAGAGACCCCTCCCCCACTGGACATGCTAATTGGCCTAAAAGGTGATTGGCTCTTTTACAAACAAATGACTCCCAAAGACTTTGAATAAAGGTAAAGAAAGAATACATGGGTTAGAAATGAGGGATTGTGGGTTAGTATAATGATTTTGTGGGGGATGTGCCCCCAAACCTGGGGACAGGTTCCATCTGCAGACACCTACTGTAACCTGTCTGCTGGTAGATGGATGTGCACCCAGGCAGAATGAATATTCAGACCATCAGGACTCTGCAAACTACAAGCCCCAAGTCACCAATGAGGAGCATTTCCTGAACATTAGATGTAATAAAGCCATCTATTCTGTTATCACACAGGGGGCTGCGACCTGTGCCAGGGGGATTCACACAGGCGTGCTAATGTCAGGGCGGACGGATAGATAGAAGAGCAATTCCATGCATCGATCAAGGCCAGGTGCAGCGGGAATCATCTCAGATCCCAAAATACCTCAACATTGATAAAACCCTAAAGACATGGAGAATATATATATATCATCAGTCTATCTTCTTGCCCATCTAATATCTATCTTGCATTGTCATTTGTCTGCCTAATAAGACAGATATGAGATATTACTTAGGCTATAATATTTATTCATTTGCCTATATTAATATATTTATAGATAGATATAGACAGACAGATAGATAGGAGATAGATGTGGCAGCCATAGTAACATTTCCATTGTTCTCGATGGGTTGTGCCCCCACTATGTTTCCCCATGGCACTGTTATTGGATGGCAAAGAGTAGAACAATGGCTCTGTCTATGAGTTAATTAACTCCTACCATGTGTTGGCTGGACCCAGACATGGCAAATCTTGTTATGGACTGATAACACCAAACAGGAGTCTGAGAAGCACCCCAGCCCATTGTGTTTACTCTTCTCTGGGGCAGATAGACCTGTCTGTGATAAGATGGTCGTGGGGGGGGGGGGGGGTATAGAATTGACTTGATGAAGTTTGGCACAGTCTCTGTAATCTAAAGCACAAAGCTGACTTTCTGCTCTGCCAGTCAGGAGGGGGTTAAATAGATTGATTAAAGGTTCTCTTTGTTAATTGTAATCAGCTATAACCTTATTAGGACCTGTGAAGATTCCTTAATCACATTATCTCAGCTCAGATCTCTGCTGCCTTGTATAAGCCCATCTTTTGAGGCTGGTTGTGAAAATATGTTGTCATCACCTTCAACATACAGCACTCAACTACAGAGGGGTATGAAGACATTTTCAATAGTAGTTGAGCTCCTAGAGAGTTTTAGGGGCTCGATGGATGCTAGTAGACCACGGCTGGTAGGATTTGCTATGCTGGATGTTTTTGGCCTGTCTCCAGTTGTCCTCTGTAGAGGGAAGCCTCAATGGCGAAGGTCTACCAGTCAGCAGTCATCTAATGTCTTTGGACTGCTCAGGCTGAGACAACTGTTGGTCTGTATGTACAACTCCAACTATTTTTCTGGATGTCCGGCCATAAATCAGTTGTGTTCTTTCGTCCAACCAACTACTATCAAAACAAAGGATCTGCCATGTTGTCTTTGTTAGCAGTAGTCATCTATAACCTGAAGGACATTTCACAATTGGACTTTCTATAGAAGCAGCCTTTGCATCTGAAAGTTCTTGTCTATGTATGGTATAAATTATATATTATCGGATGACCCATTGGTCCTACATGATTTGGACCATCCATTGGTCATCCGTTTCATGTGTACGTCCAACTTGAGCCACCTCTGAGCCTCATTTCTCCATTGTCCCTAGCAGGATGCAGCCCTGTTCACAGCCTCTGCTCACCATAGGGGGCAGTTGGGTAAAGCGGCCTGTAAGTGCACAATACCTCCAGGACTTTGATTCATTGTTAGCAGGACCTCAGTCCATCCCCCGCCCTGTGGACTCCTCTCCACAGGACACAGCACTGCCCAAAACAAGCCCCAAAACTGCTTTCAACTAGATATTCCACATTCCAGGAGCTCCTTCTATTCAGATCTCAATGAAAACCCCTAAGCCAGTGACTTTGAACCTGCTGGGCCATTGATGAAATGCTTTGTGTAGGTACTCAACCCACACTGCTGTCTCTCTTTGCTTCATGCACTCAACCCCCTGTTTCCAAAAGTATCTAAATGCCCTTTTACACAGGCCGATTATAGTTGGTAGTTGTTCAAAACCCTGTGCTCCCACAGGGTTTTGAATGATAGTCGTTCCGTGTAAAAGCATGCAGAAGTACACTGTTGACAGAAGTATTGGGACAACCAGAAGGTGATGAAATTGGATTTTATTCACATTTTCCATCCAGCATTGAGTCACTTTTGGCTTCAATGACTGAGTGAGTAACCCTCCGTGGCCACTTTCCACCAAATTCCCATAGATGTATGAAGGGATTTGCCTCCATTCCTCAAGGAGAGCTTCTGATAGTGATGAGGGGGTGATGGGTGTGTTGGTTTTGCACAGATACTTGATGGGATTGAGATCCAGACTTTGGCTGGCCAATGAAGTTTGCAGATGTTCTGCTCCTCCACACTGCGCGCCATATGACATGGCACTCCGTCATGTTGGTGGAGACACAGAGCTTTACCAGAGTATTGGCACAGAGGAGGTGATGCCACATTGTCTGGGATGCCTCTGTACCGGTTGGTGTGGAGGGTGGACTTCACTATAACCAATGGCCCTAATGCCCCCCCCCCCCCCCCCCCCCATAACAGAACCTCCTCCAAACTTCACTGTTGGGATGATGCAGTCATATACAAACTCTCCAGGCAACCGCCACACCCAAGTGCGGCCATCCGATCGTAAGATGGTGTACTGTGTTCCAGCAGTCCACAACACTTGCTTCCACTCACTTGTAGTCCGATGCTCCAAGCCCCATCGCAGGTGCTGCTGTGCAGTCACTGCTGTGATGTTGTGTGCAGCCGCTCGTCCATGGTAACCCTTCACATGCCATTCCCTAAGGATGGTTCTGGTGCTAATGGATGTCCCAATGTCCAGTGAGACCCCCTGAGCGAGGGCAGACGATGTGTGTGATGTCTTCACAGCTCCTACAAGGCTTCGTTGTCCACGTTCTGTCAGTTTACAAGGTCTCCCTGAGCATCGTGGCACTGCACACACTGGATGGCTTCCATCTCCTAACATGGCCAACAGTGGAAGGTCCAGAAGCTGCAATGTTTCGTACTGATTGGTTGGTGACATCCCACCGCCAGATCCCATTGTCAGCTCTACACCTGGTGACATCCCACCGCCAGATCCCATTGTCAGCTCTACACCTGGTGACATCCCCCCACCAGACCCCGTTGTCAGCTCTATACCCAGTGACATTCCCCCCACTAGACCCTGTTGTCAGCTCTACACCTGGTGACATCCCACCACCAGACCCCGTTGTCAGCTCTACACCTGGTGACATCCCCCTGCCAGACCCCGTTGTTGGCTCTACACCTGGTAACATCCCACCACTAGACCCCGTTGTCAGCTCTACACCCGCTGAATTTCCCCGCTAGACCCCGTTATCAGCTCTACACCTGGTGACATACCCCCACCACCAGACCCTGTTGTCAGCTCTATACCTGGTGACATCCCCCCACCAGACCCCATTGTTAGCTCTACATCTGGTGACATCACATTACCTACCTCGTTGTCAGCTCTACACCTAGTGACATTCAACCACCAGACCCTGTTGTCAGCTCTACACCTGGTGACATCTCACCACCAGACCCCGTTGTCAGCTCTACACCTGGTGACATCCCACCACCAGACCCCATTGTCAGCTCTATACCTGGTGACATTCCCCCACCAGACCCTGTTGTCAGCTCTACACCTGGTAACATTCCACCACTAGACCTCGTTGTCAGCTCTACACCCACTGACATCCCCCCACCAGACCCCGTTGTCAGCTCTACACCTGGTGACATCCCCCCACCAGACCCCGTTGTCAGCTCTACACCTGGTGATATTCCCCCCACCACCAGACCCCATTGTCAGCTCTACACCTGGTGACATCCCCCTACCAGACCCCGTTGTTAGCTCTACTTCTGGTTACATCACATTAACTACCTCGTTATCAGCTCTACACCTGGTGATATTCAACCACCAGACCCTGTTGTCAGTTCTACAGCTGGTGACATCCCCCCACCAGACCCCGTTGTCGGCTCTACACCTGGTGACATCCCACCACCAGACCCCGTTGTCAGCTCTACATCTGGTGATATTCCCCTCACCAGATTCCGTTGTCAGCTCTATACCTGGTGACATCCCCCCACCAGACCCCATTGTTAGCTCTACATCTGGTGACATCACATTACCTACCTCGTTGTCAGCTCTACACCTAGTGACATTCAACCACCAGACCCTGTTGTCAGCTCTACACCTGGTGACATCTCACCACCAGACCCCGTTGTCAGCTCTACACCTGGTGACATCCCACCACCAGACCCCATTGTCAGCTCTATACCTGGTGACATTCCCCCACCAGACCCTGTTGTCAGCTCTACACCTGGTAACATTCCACCACTAGACCTCGTTGTCAGCTCTACACCCACTGACATCCCCCCACCAGACCCCGTTGTCAGCTCTACACCTGGTGACATCCCCCCACCAGACCCCGTTGTCAGCTCTACACCTGGTGATATTCCCCCCACCACCAGACCCCATTGTCAGCTCTACACCTGGTGACATCCCCCTACCAGACCCCGTTGTTAGCTCTACTTCTGGTTACATCACATTAACTACCTCGTTATCAGCTCTACACCTGGTGATATTCAACCACCAGACCCTGTTGTCAGTTCTACAGCTGGTGACATCCCCCCACCAGACCCCGTTGTCGGCTCTACACCTGGTGACATCCCACCACCAGACCCCGTTGTCAGCTCTACATCTGGTGATATTCCCCTCACCAGATTCCGTTGTCAGCTCTATACCTGGTGACATTCCCCCACCAGACTCTGTTGTCAGCCCTACACCTGGTGACATCCCCCCATCAGACCCCGTTGTCAGCTCTACACCTGGTGACATCCCCCCGCCAGACCCTGTTGTCAGCTCTACACCTGGTGGCATCCCCCCACCAGACTCCGTTGTCAGCCCTACACCTGGTGACATCCCCCCATCAGACCCCGTTGTCAGCTCTACACATGGTGACATTCCCCCCACCAGACCCTGTTGTCAGCTCTACATCTGGTGACCTCCCACCACCAGACCCCGTTGTCAGCGCCTGGCGGGGATGGTATATATCAGGCAGTCAATGCTTGGCATTGATGTTGGAAACAGAAATATGGAGACGTGAAAGGATCAGGGCAACTGAGGAAAAGGCCGAATTGTGATGCGCAGGCAATGGGGTCAAAGTGTCTCCAGAGCGGACGGTCTTGTGGGGTTCCCGATATGTAGTGCTAACTACCAACCAAAAATGCTCCAAGGAAGACAACCAGTGACCGGCAACGGGGTCATAGACACCTGAGGCTCAGTGATGTGTGTGGGTTGCAGGTCTGGTCTGATCCCACACAAGAACAACTGTGGGACAAATCCCTGATAAAGTCCCTGCTGGTGAAGACAGAAAGGTGCCAGATCACATAGGACATCGTAGTTTGTAACTAAGACTGGTCAGAATGTCCAGGTGACCCATGTCTACCACCAAAAGTGCCTACAATTGGAATGTGAGCATCAGAACTGGACCACAAAGCAATGGGAGAAGCCGGCTGGTCTGATGAATCTTGTCTTACATTATGTAGACGGCTGGGGTCACTTGTCTTGGAAGAGATGGCACCAGGGTGGGAAAATGATAAGCTGTTATGTTCAGTGTGATGGAAAATGATCTGCTGGGTACTTGTGTCCTGGCATCATGTGAACAGCTGGGTGAATCACTTACCTGGGTAAAGATGGCACCAGGATGGGAATAATACAAGCCAGCGGGGGCCGAATAATGGGCAATGTCCTGTCATCATGTGGATGTGACATGTACTACCTACCCAACATTGTACAGACAAGTCTGCCATCCCCGCAGAGTTATGCGTTTGGCCGTACAGCAGGAACTACTCAGGAAGATGACGAAAGAGTTGAAGGTGACGACTTCTACCATTCTCATCGGATCGAGAGACACAAGTCTGATCCACAGAGGCCATACTGAGCAACTTAGAAGACACCTTAAAAGGTCTTGTGGAGTCCGGGCCTCCACAAGTCAGAGCTGTTTTGGTGGCACGAGGGGACCATGTTATGGCTGATCAGTGTATATCATTATTTGTATTTGATTTGCCTATAATGGAACAGCCATGTCTATGGGCACCACAGACCCGTCCGTCTTGCCTGATTTTGGAGGAAATAGCATGCAAGCCCTTTTTACACCAGACAGAAAAGATAGGTCTGGACCTATCTTTTCAGCCGGTATGCGCCGGCCGGTCCCATAGACTCCTATAGGAGACTATGAGAGCTGCCAGAAAAGGGAGGTGGGAGGGAGTTTAGCAGTGTCTCTGCTAAATTCCCACTCCCTCCCCGCCCTTTGCTGGCTGTTGGCAAAGGTAGGGGCAGGGCGGGGCGGGAGATTAGCACACTAACTCCCTCCCCACACGGTCCCATCCCGCCCCACCCCCTCCCTTTGTCGACAGCCAGCAAGGGGTGGAGAGGGGGACGGAGTTTAGCAGAACTCAACAGTATTCGAGGTGTGGCGTATACTCAGGCCGTCTGAATGGGCGCATAAACAGGAGAAGCAGCCATGACTTGGTCACGGCTGCCTCTTGCTCATGCGATTTTCGGCCGAGTTGCAGCCGACTGAAAATCGCAGCGTCCCTGTGAAGGAGCCCTCAGGCAGAGAGCTCCATAGTCTCACTGCTCTTACAGTAAAGAACCCCCTTCTATGTCAGTGTAGAAACCTTCTTTGCACACACACACATAGTTATTAGAGCGCCCCCTTTTCACAGTCCTGGTTATAAATAGATGATGAGAGAGATCTCTGTACTGACCCCTGATATATTATGCATAGTTACTAGAGCGCCCCCTTTTCACAGTCCTGGTTATAAATAGATGATGAGAGAGATCTCTGTACTGACCACTGATATATTATACATAGTTATTAGAGCGCCCCCTTGTTACAGTCATGGGTATAAATAGATGATGGGAGAGATCTCTGTACTGACCCCTAATATATCTATACATAGTTATTAGATGGCCCCCTTGTCACAATCCTGGGTATAATAGATGATGGGAGAGATATCTGTACTGACCCCCTATATATCTATACATAGTTATTAGAGCGCCCCCTTGTTACAGTCCTGGGTATAATAGATGATGGGAGAGATCTCTGTACTGACCCCTGATATATCTCTACATAGTTATTAGAGCGCCCCCTTGTCACAGTCCTGGGTATAATAGATGATGGGAGAGATCTCTGTACTGACCCCTGATATATCTATACATAATTATTAGAGCGCCCCCTTGTTACAGTCCTGGGTATAATACATGATGGGAGAGATCTCTGTACTGACCCCTGATATATCTATACATAGTTATTAGAGCGCCCCCTTGTCACAGTCCTGGGTATAATACATGATGGGAGAGATCTCTGTACTGACCCCTGATATATCTATACATAGTTATTAGAGCGCCCCCTTGTCACAGTCCTGGGTATAATAGATGATGGGAGAGATCTCTGTACTGACCACTGATATATCTATACATAGTTATTAGAGCGCCCCCTTGTCACAGTCCTGGGTGTAATAGATGATGGGAGAGATCTCTGTACTGACCCCTGATATATCTATACATAATTATTAGAGCGCCCCCTTGTTACAGTCCTGGGTATAATACATGATGGGAGAGATCTCTGTACTGACCCCTGATATATCTATACATAGTTATTAGAGCACCCCCTTGTTACAGTCCTGGGTATAATACATGATGGGAGAGATCTCTGTACTGACCCCTGATATATCTATACATAGTTATTAGAGCGCCCCCTTGTCACAGTCCTGGGTATAATAGATGATGGGAGAGATCTCTGTACTGACCCCTGATATATCTATACATAGTTATTAGAGCGCCCCCTTGTCACAGTCCTGGGTATAATAGATGATGGGAGAGATCTCTGTACTGACCACTGATATATCTATACATAGTTATTAGAGCGCCCCCTTGTCACAGTCCTGGGTATAATAGATGATGGGAGAGATCTCTGTACTGACCCCTGATATATCTATACATAGTTATTAGAGTGCCCCCTTGTCACAGTCCTGGGTATAATAGATGATGGGAGAGATCTCTGTACTGACCCCTGATATATCCATACAGAGTTATTAGAGCGCCCCCTTGTCACAGTCCTGGGTATAATAGATGATGGGAGAGATCTCTGTACTGACCCCTGATATATCTATACATAGTTATTAGAGCGCCCCCTTGTCACAGTCCTGGGTATAATAGATGATGGGAGAGATCTCTGTACTGACCCCTGATATATCTATACATAGTTATTAGAGCGGCCCCTTTTCACAGTCCTGGGTATAATAGATGATGGGAGAGATCTCTGTACTGACCCCTGATATATCTCTACATAGTTATTAGAGCGCCCCCTTTTCACAGTCCTGGGTATAATAGATGATGAGAGAGATCTCTGTACTGACCCCTGATATATCTATACATAGTTATTAGAGCGACCCCTTGTCACAATCCTGGGTATAATAGATGATGGGAGAGATATCTGTACTGACCCCTGATATATCCATACAGAGTTATTAGAGCGCCCCCTTGTCACAGTCCTGGGTATAGTAGATGATGGGAGAGATCTCTGTATTGACCCCTGATATATCTATACATAGTTATTAGATCGCCCCCTTGTTACAGTCCTGGTATAATAGATGATGGGAGAGATCTCTGTATTGACCCCTGATATATCTATACATAGTTATTAGATCGCCCCCTTGTCACAATCCTGGGTATAATAGATGATGGGAGAGATCTCTGTACTGACCCCTGATATATCCATACATAGTTATTAGGTCGCCCCACAGACGTCTTTTTTTCTAAACTAAATAACACCAATTTTGATCACCTCTCTGGGTATTGTAGTCCGACTATTCCATTTATTACTTTAGTTACTCACCTTTGTACCCGCTCAAGCTCTAATATGTCCTTCTTGAGTACCAGTGCCCGAAACTGTCCTTAGTATTCCATGTGTGGTCTGACCAGTGACTTGTCAAGAGGAAGAACAATGTTCTTGTCATGCGCCCCTAGACCTCTTTTGATGCACTGCATGATCCCATTTGCCTTGTCAGCAGCTGCCTGACACTGGTTGCTCTACATAAGTTTACAGTTAACTAAAACCCCCAAGTCCTTCTCCATGTCAGTGTTACCCAGTGGTTTCCCATTTAAGGGCCATTTAGACACAACGATTATAGCTCAAAAGATGTCGATCAAGCGACTTTTGAGCGATAATCGTTGTGTCTAAATGGGCCTTTAGTGTATAATGGTGACATGTATTTCCTGCCCTGTGCAGAGCCTTACATTTATCAGTGTTACACCTCATCTGCCACTTTTCTGCCCCCGACTTATCCAGATCCTCTTGCAACCATATACAGATCTATATGCACCCGCATTCTGTCCTCTTTTGTTATTTTACATAGTTTTGTATCATCTGCAAATATTGACATTTTACTGTACAATCCTATCAGGTCATTAATATATTAAAAAGAATAGGGCCCAAAATCGGCCCCTGTGGTATCCCACTAGTAACAGTGATCCCTCCAATACTGCCCTCTGTGGCACCCCACTAGTACTGATGACCCAATCAGAGCATGTATCATTTATAACCCCCCTCTGCTTTCTATCAGTGAGCCAATTACTCACCCACCTACACACATTCTTGCCCAGACCAAGAATTCCCATTTTATATACCGACCTTTATGCAGCACAGTATCCAACGCTTTGGAAAAGTCCAGATATACAAGATCCAATGACTCACTGGTCCCATCTAGAACTTACCTCCTCATGGGAGCTGATCAGATTGGTTTGACAGGAGAGATCTCTCATAAACCCATGCTGATACGGAGTTATACAGCTATTCTCCTTGAGGTCCTCCAGGATGGCATCTCTTAGAAATCCCTCAAACATTTTATCCATGATGGAAGTTAGACTTACTGGCCTGTAGTTTCCAGGTTCACTTTTTGACCCCTTTTTGAATTCAGCAACACATTGGCTATGTGCCAAACCAGTGGAACAGACCTTGTCACTAGTCTCAACTATAAGAAACAACGGTCTGTGTATCACATTTCTTAATTCCCTTAAAACCTGGGGGTGTATGCCATCGCAACCTGGCCATTTATCCATTTTAATTTTTTAAAGATGGCTCTGCATTTAGTGGAGAGTTTACTTTATCACTCTGCATTTCATCTGACATTGCATTTTCCTCTGTGAATGCATTGGAGAAAAGGCTAGTAATAGATTTGCTTTCTCCTCATCACCCTCTACAATTTCTCCTACATTATTTATTAAAGGGCCAACACGTTCAATATTAATCTTTTTTTACTATTTATATAGTTTTACTCTATTTAGCAATAAGCCTCGGTGTCTCCATCTTTGCTGCTTTCATCTGATTTTTACACAAATGTATTTTTTTCCTTACAGGTTTTTAGTGCTGCTTAGCTGCTTTTTTTGTTTTAGTAGTTTAAACGCTTAAGGACGGATCCTTTTTATTTTTGTCCATTTTTGGTTTTTCCTTTTAAAAAAACCATAACTCTTTCATTTATCCATTAACGTAGATGTCTGAGGGCGCGTTTTCTGCGGGAAGAGTTATATTTTTCAATGTTACTATTTAATGTACCATATAATGTAGTAAAAAAACTTTTTACATTTTTTTAGTGGAGTGAAATGAAAAAAAACCCCTAAATTCCGCCATTTTGGGGGAGGGTTTTGTTTCCACGATGTACACACTGCAACAAAAATGACTTTATTCTACGGGTCAGTACAATTAGTATGATACCAAACTTATATAGTTTTTTTTGCTGTACTATTTATTTTTTGCCAGATATTTAATTATTTAGAATTATTTTCTGCCGCCATATTTTTTTTATTTTTCCGCCAACATAGTTGTGTGAGGGCTCATTTTTTGTGGAACGTCCTATACTTTCTATTGGTACCATTTTGGAGTATATATGACTTTTGATCACTTTTCATTAATTTTTTTCTTGGATACTGGCTGACCAAAAACAGCACAATTCTGGCGTTGTTTATTTTTTCCCTGACGACGTTCGCCATGCAGGGTACATAATGTGTTCCTCTGATAGATCAGACTTTTACAGACGCAGCGATACAAATATATATTTTTGAGATTTATTATTTAGATTTTTTCCTTTTAAATATTCGAAAAAGTTTTTATTTAGTAACTTTTATTACCTTCTATTTTTTAATAATTAATAAAACTTTTTAAAACTGATTTTTACACCTTTCTTAGTCTGCAGAGGGGACAAGAACAAGCGATGGTTTGATGGTTCCTGCAGCATAATGTAATGCCATAGCATTACATTATACCGCGATCTGACAGGCCACCTATCAAGCAACCCCACTGGCATGGTTTGCAATCTGCAATAGCAGACCTCTGACCTTTCACAAGGCCCCCAACTGCCATGGCAACTGCACAGCAACTCGCAATCTCATCCCAGGGTGGCAGTGCAGGACCCTCCGGACATCAATAGGGGCATTTAAAGGGTTCACAGTTCAGATCAGCAGATTGATTTATCAGAGTTGTTGCAGGCTGGTGTTGGCTGTAAGAAACAGCTGGCACCCACATTGTATGGAGCAGGATCGACCCCCCCAATCCACCTCCATACAAAACCTTAACTTCCAAAAGGTAAATTAATGTACTGTAGCTTTAAGGTATTAAACGCTTTATTTCTGTTGTTTATTGCCCCTTTACATCTTTATTGAGTCACATTGGCTTCCTTCTATTCCTAACCCTTTTATTCCTGTAGGGGATGAGCCGCTCACAGTAAGTATTTAGGATGTTTTTAAACGTTTCCCATTTATTGTTGGCACTCTTATTTTTGAGGCCATGATCCCAGTCAGTAAGGTTAGGGGCATCACTGAGCTGATTGAACTTGGCTCTCCTAAGGTTTAGTATTGAAAGTTGGAATGTATTCTATTCTTGCCACAATTTCCCAGGTGCCCCCAATCTGCACCCCCGTTATTCTGTCAGGTCTGTTGGTTAATATTAAGTCCACAATGGCGGTCCCTCTAGTCGGGTCCTGTACAAGTTGGGTGAGGTAATTATCTTTAGTAATCGACAGGAAGTTGTTACCTTACCTATCCGCAGGTTTCGGCTTCCCAGTTTATATCTGGATAGTTAAAGTCCCCCATAATAATTTCCTTTTTGTGATTTGCTGCTCCATCTTTTTGCCTCAATTACAGATTTCTAGCAGCTTCTGTTATATTTGGTGTCTATAGAAAACCCCTATGAGAATTTTACTGTTGTTTCTCCCGCCATGTATTTCCACCCATAGAGATTCTACATGTTCATCTCCCTCCCATATATCTTCCCGTAATGTGGGCTTTAAACCGGATTTTATATAGAGACAAGCCCCTCCCCCTTTCCAGTTTTTTTACTATCTTTTCTGAACAGACTGTAACCATGTAAGTTTACCGTCCAGTCACAGCTTTCATCCAACCAGGTCTCCGTTATTCCCACTATGACATAGTTTTTCTCAGACAATATTACTTCTAGTTCGTCTACTTTATTGGTGAGAATTCTAGCATTAATCATCATACAGTTTAGAAGGTTTTGGTTATTTTTTATATTACATGTGTCCCTACTAATTATTCTTCCAGTTCCAACTGTACTAACAGTGCTCCACACCCGTTACTTAGTCCCAGGTCACTGTCCATACTGTCTTCCCCTCTATCTCTCTGGTTGCCCCCCAGTCTCTAGTTTAAACACTCCTCCAACCTAACTTCTTCCCCAGCACAGCTGCCCCCTCCTCATTGAGTTGCAGCCCGTCTCTATGGTAGAACCTGTAGCCAACAGCAAAGTCAGCCCAGTTCTCCAGGAACCCGAAACCCTCCTTCCTACACCAACTCCGGGGCCACTTATTTACCTCCCTAATCTCTCGATGCCTTTCTGGTGTGGCTCGTGGTATTTCAGAAACTACTACTTTGGAGGTCCTCGCCCTAAGCTTACATCCTAGTTCCCTGAAATCGTTTATAAGGACCTTCCACCTACCTCCAGCTTTGTCATTGGTGCCAATGTGTACCATGACTGCTAGATCCTCTCCAGCCCCTCCCAGTAATCTGCCAACCTGATCTACTAGGAAGTCAACACACCGCTTGACGATCCCGGTCTTCGTGGCATCTACTTACTCCTTCCTTGGACATTTCTGCCACCATTACTGCACCTCCACCAGCCTGACAGGAAGACGTCATTGATTCATGCTGTTTGCACCTGATTCTGAACTCAACAGAAAGGTGCAAGCACGGTGCAACAGAAATTTGGATCCATCTGGCTAACTGATGTTTTTCCGTTGCTCAGTGATTTCATTTTGGCACTCTCTTACCCACTGGGGTCTCGACTTTCTGTTTCTCATAGACACAATGGCGTTGGAACTGTCCGTCTGCTATTATATCCCATCCGGGGAACAGCAGGTTGTGTGTTTGGACACATTCATTGGAGCTCCAGCATTGTATTCAGCTGCTCCTAACTGTGCGGCATCAGGTGATCATAGCACTTCTTGACATCCTCCTCCGACCCATGGATATGGCCTGTCTATAGTTGGAATACCTCATTAATGCAGCTATTTTGGGCCTTGAGGACACAGCCATATTTTTGTAATTCTTACTTCACTGCATTCTGACACCTTTTTTTTCGTGATGGCAGTGAGTGTGAAGTGTGATGGGATATCACAGGATGTGTGATGGGATGAGTCAGGTCGGTTTAATAGAACTATTTTGGAGCCCATATAATGGACTGAAAAGATCTATTCATTTTTTTTGTTGGGAATGAAAAAAAAAATCAGATACATAATTCCTTTTTTTATGGTGTTCACTGCAGCACAAATGACTAATTACCGTTATTCTGCAGGTCGGCGCCTTCACCGCGACACCAAATTCATGTAGATTTTTTATTTTAATAATTTTGCATAATAAAAACCTAAAACAGAAAAAAAAAAAATATATAACTTCTTTTTTTTTGTGCCAGGGCACTCTGAGCCATAACCTTTTGTAGGCTTGTTTTTATTGGGGGACGCCTTATTTTATGTTTATACCACTTTGGGGAACGAGTTTTTGATCACTTTTAAATGTTTTGGAAGGCGCAATGATCAAAAAACATCAACTGTTTCATTTTATTTTAAACTGCGTTCACCGAACCGAATACATAGTGTTTCCGTTTTATAGTGCGGGTCCCTAGAATTGTGTTGACATTAATTCTGAATAGTTCTGTTTCTTGTTTTATATTTTTTGACCTAATCAATCATTTTGTCTTTTTTTCCTTTTTAGCCCCACTGGGCAATTTGACCATGTGACTGCTGATATAATACACTGCAATAGTTCTGTATTGCAGTAATACGGCTGTTGGTGTGATGTTGATAGAATGCCTAGTCAGCTAGTTCTTTGGCATGGCCCAATAGGAGTACTGAGATGGCAAACCTGGGGCCTTCCTTAGGCCACTGACAGCCTTGGAAACCCATCAGCACCCTGCGATCATATCATTGGGGCACCAATTGGATGACAGAGGTAGCCCTCTCCTTTTGCTATGGTCCATGCTGATAGTGGCATTTAAGGGTTAAACGCCCAGGATCAGAGTTCTGCTAATGAGCCCACTCCATCCCTGTGGCATATATATACGTGGTGTGTGTTGCTTGTCTTGGTGCTTCTCCGTCCAGCACTGCAGCCCCGTGCCCACCACATGAAACCCAGAAGAATCGGTGGGCGGTCAGGTGTCGTTCATTGTGACCGCTCAGCCATGTAAAGACTTCAGTGGCCATAGAAGAATCACCATTGAAGCCTGTGGGTGGCTGAGCCGTTACATGCACAGTGAATGGCATGTGACCGCCTGCCGATTATTCCGGTGGGCACGGGGGCTGCAGCGCTGATCAGGAAGCCGTGAGGATCGTCCAGTATTCAATTTTTGGTTCCTTTTAAGCTCTTTTAACTTTATTTATATCCCCTTTAAGTGTATTGAAGCAACCTACAGCATGTAGGCACTTCTGTCCATAGAATGGACAACCCCCATGCAATAGTCTTAAATGTGAGAACAGCCTCTGCACTCTTCAATAAACTTATTAATATACAGCCAGAGACCCCCTTTAAGGTCCCCCCCCCCCCCCCCCGTATTTCTCCATTTGGGGACGGTGGATGTATATTGTCCAGTTATCTGATCCCAGTGTCTAGAGTTGAGCAGATTCCTCCACAGTCCTCCCGAGGAATGCTTTTAAAGATCTTTTCAAACAGATTGGGGTAGGGGTATGGAGATCAAGGCGAGTACAGATGGGAGTCTTGCCCTTGGGGAGGTGAAAGAAATTTCAGCATGTGAAAGAAGACTCACTGGGGACTGAAGAGCCATTGGAGGAAAAAAAGACCCTCAGGGAGAGAGAGGAGCGGTGGATGGGGGGGTCCAGGGAAAACACATGCAGATGAATGTGCTAACAGGTGTAATTGGTTTCCTCTTCCTAGAATGTGGGATAAAACAAAAAGTTTTTGAAATAAAAAACAAACAGAAAAAAAAAAACTTTAATTAACTTTAACAGAATGGTCACTGAGATTGAAAGGAGCCTCGGAGTCTCTATAGGAGGCTCAACACGCGGGTCTGGGGGGAGGTGAGGCTGCAGTGCAGCCCCCATACACAGCGGCAAAGTACGCAGTGACTTTCTTCATAAGTCCTAATCCTAATGAGTTTAAGACCCCTTTATATACAGTACTGTGCAAAAGTTATAGGCAGGTGGGGGAAAATGCTGCAGAGTAAGAAGGGTTAATAGTTTATATTTGTCAAATAGCAAAATGCAAAGTGACTGACAAAAGAGAAATGTAAATCCCATCAATATTTGGTCTGACTGCCCTTTACTTTCAGCATCAGAGTCAGGCATTTTGTAAGGAGTAGGGATTCAGCAAAGTCCTGGGTGTGAACGGCCTTAAGGTTCCTGTAGGTACGGTAGGGTAGGTGGGTCTGGAGAGATGTTAGGGTGCATGACAGAGGAAGAGAGGAGGTTATGGTCCGAGAGCGGGAGCGGGGAGTTAGTGAGATGGGAAGCAGAGCAGAGACGGAGGAAGACCAGATCCAGAGTGTTTCCATCCCTGTGAGTGGGGGAGACCAAGGAAGGAGGTGAGCGACAGAAGCTGAGAGGCAGATGGGGAGATGCAGTACTGTAGATGAGGCAGGTAGGTCCGATTAGTAGAGTCGCACATGGGCCAGGACCTTCATCTGCCCTACAGGTGCAAGAATGGCTATAAGCATAGAAACCTTCAAGAAGACAAGGAGCCCAAGATCAAGAGTCAACCCAAAATCTGCTGCTGCCAGGGCTTATAAACCAGGAGTGGAACGTATAGAGAGAAAGTGGAACCGACAGATTAGCATTGCTTCCGTATTTTGGCCCCACGCCTGGCTTTGGATCATGGCTCCTTGGCACCTGAATCCCTATGGCAGATGTGACTTTTCTCCATACATATAGGACTATGTTACCCGATACTAATAAAACACTTTAAACACAAATATGGTGAAATGTCTTTTTTTAATCCTTATTACCTTTTATTTCTTTTAAATAATTAACACAACTTTTTTGTTACTCATTTGTACATTTTTTTAGGGGACTTGAACTTGCGATTGTTTGATCGCTCATATACCCTGTTTCCCTGAAAATAAGACATACCCTGAAAATAAGACATAGCATGATTTTTCAGAATTTTTGACGATGCAAAATGGTTTTTCAGGCTTTTTGAGGATGCTTGAAATATAAGCCCTACTCCAAAATTAAGCCCTGCTAACAGTTAATTTAAAAAGTCAATTTAAATATTGTCCAGGCAGCTATACATGTAAAAAAGTTAAACCTTTTTGAACAAAAATTAATATAAGACACTGTCTTATTTTCGGGGAAACACGGTAGTAAAATGTATTACATTATACTATGTTCAGACAGGTGTTCTATCAAGTCATAGCAGCCCTGAAGGCTCCAGGCTGCCATAGCAACCAAACGACACCTCGCCTCACCAGTGGGGGCCATTTGGGACCCCCAAACACCAATCAGGGTATTTGCTGATCATAGCTGTCGCTGGTGGATGTTAACTGACCTCCAGGATACAGATGACACAACGGGGATGGACTTGGCGTTTAACCCCTCAGTGACCGGCCTGTTTTGTACCTTAAAAAACCAAGAAATTGTCATAATCGTATCACAAGATCCCAACCCCCTGCCGGCCGTACGAGGGTTGTCCGTTGTGGGACAAGTTGTATATTTTATGGCCGCACTCCGGGGGACGTATAAACTTTTTATTTTTTTTAGTCTTCACTATTCAGCACAAACAACCTGATGACTTTCTCATCTGATCGGCACGATCGCCGCGACTCAAACGGTTAAAGATTTTTTTTTACTATTTTTGCTAAATAAAAACATGTTTTAAAAGAAAAACACCTGACTGCACATGGCCGCATTCTAAGAACCAAAACACCTTTTCTGTTTCCGGCAGCGGGGCTCGGTGGGGGCTTGTTCTCTGCAGTTACATAGTATGTTAAGTTGAAGGGAGGAACGTCCATCTAGTTCAGCTTGTTTCCACCCCCCACCACACCTATCCCTGTTGATCCAAAGGAAGGTGAAAAACCCCCAACGAGGCAGAAGCCAATTTAGCTTATTTGGAGGAAAAAATTCCTTCCCGCCTCCATAATGGCAGCCAGAATAATCTCTGGATCAATGTTGGAGTTACCACCTGACTGTAAGACCCGGATCAACAACCCGCGGGTCACCTAATGTCTATATCCTGTAATATCACACAAAGACATCAAGTCCCTCTTAAACTCCTCTATGGATCCTGCCATCACCACGTCCTCAGGCAGAGGGTTCCACAGTCTCACTGCTCTTACAGTAAAGAATCCCTTTCTATGTTGGTGATGAAACCTGCTTTCCTCTAGACGTAGCGGATGCCCTCTTGTTACCGTCGCAGTCCTGGGTATAAACTGATCCTGGCAGAGATCCTTGTATTGTCCCCTCATGTATTTATACATGGTTATTTGGTCGCCCCTTAGCCGTCTTTTTTCCGGGGTGAATAATCCCAGTTTTGGTGCCTCTCTGGGTATTCCAGTCCCTCATTCCATGTATTAGTTTAGTTGCCCTTCTTTGAACCCCCTCCAATACTGTAACATCTTTCCTGATCACCGGTGACCAGAACTGTGCGCAGTATTCCATGTGAGGCCTGACAAGTGCCTTATATAGAGGGGGGATAATGTTCTCATCCCTCGCCCCTATACCTCTTTTAATGCGCCCCAAGACTTTATTAGCTTTTGCAGCAGCTGACTGGCATTGGTTACTCCAGTTTAGTCTACAGCCCACTAGTACCCCCAGGTCTTTTCCCTAGCAGTACCCCATTTAGTGTATATTGGTGACATCCGTTTCTCCTGCCCATGTGCAGAACCTTACATTTATCCACATTGACCTTCATTTCCCATTTTCTGCCCACATCCTGGGTGCCATAATGCAAGGAGTTTGGGATAATGATGCTGTACTCTGATTGGCCGGCAGCCAGAAGCGCTCCGCTGTGTCCTGGGGGGCTGGAGCCGGCGAGGATGGGTTCTTATTTTTCCCCATGCATTTTATAGTGAGAAAACCCCTTTAAATCAAAACAATGTCATGTTATTTGCCCCTCAGAGGGTCTCTTACATGAAAAAGAGGAGCCGCCCGTCGACGCCCCATTACCAACAGGACATTTTGCCCAGTGGTGGCATTAGAGGTTCAGGACCGCTGCTGGCTCCATTAATATAGGCATTTCACAGCCTAAATTCAGACCCAATCATTAAGTGTGATATAAAAAGATCCCAGGAGCGAAATAAAGAAAATAGACCCCCAGGAGCCTCAGCCAAGGGGCTCTTAGTGACACTACAGCCCCAAGAACACAGCCTTTCCTTAAATCAACAAGACACGCCTACCACACCCACATGCAAATTAAACCTTAGCGACCCACCTATTTGTGCCTTAGGGTGCCTGTCCACGGGCGTGATTTCACCAGCGGTAAACCATCGGCGAATCACGCCGGCCGACGCTTTCCATAGCATTGCTATGGAAAGCGCCGGCCCCCTGTCCACGAGCGGAGAATCATTGCGATGCTGTGAATTGCCCCGATTCTTCGCGGCCAGCCTATCAGATAGGGCTGACTGGAGGAGAATCGGTGGCGGCTTCTGCGGCGGAGATCTGCCGCGGGACTTTGCATCGCCCTCGGACAGGGGGCCTTAAGGACCAAGCGATGTTTGTCATCTCACTGCAAAAGCCGTAAAGCCTGGTTTAGACACAAGATGTCTTTTGAGCAATAATTGTTGTGTGCCTTACAGAGCAAAGTGATCGCTCAAACGTTGAGCGATCACATTGCGCTGCAAGCAGAGGGTGCAGAAGACAAGTGTGGTGTCCCCGCTTGTCTTCTGCATCCAGATATTTTCTGCACGGAGCGCCAGGCTGTTATACAGCCAAGTCTGGTACTGGTGCATCTTGTCTCCACCAGAAAAATAGGTGGAGAGCTGGAAGTGTCCTGGGGAGGTATAGGGTCCACCCACAGCTGCTGATTGGCTGGGTGCTTTCTTCACTGTCGGCCTTCTGCCATGTAAGCTTCCAGTGAGGCGCCTTTGGCTGCCGCTAGGCCCGTTGTTGCTAGTGTCGCAGTCATTGTGGGCTGTCATCTCAGCTCCACTACAAAACCTATCCGCACAGAGGAGGCAGCACAGCAGGGTCCTAGTGACGTTATGAGTGAGGAGGCAGCAGAGCACCACACGTGTATATCTCTACTACTCCCTAAATGCACACCATTCGCAACCTGATTCGTTGTTTGGATTTACTCATTCCTGGTGATTGGTTATTTGGGTTGCCTGATTCACGGTGATTGGTTGTTTAGGTTGGCTCGTGTAGAAGTGGGGAGTAAAAGGCTAATATGCGCGCCACACGGAGGAGTGACAGCGTCTGACGCCTCCATCCATGCAGCCATGTGAGAGGGGGGTCGGCTTCAGCGGAGACGGAGGACAGCATTATAGATTGCAGCACACATGGGAGGCCGCCGGGGAGAGTCACAGTGCCGGAGGCAACAGGGGAGAAGGGAGACCTCCGGGGTGAGTTGCAGCAAGGGAATAATGGGAGACCGGGAGGAACAGTCACAGGGGGGTTGCAAGTGGAAATGGGAAGAGTGACAGGGTCACCAGGAACGGAGGTGGGATGCCGCAGCCGGGAACTGTGAAACAGGCGCTAGGAGCAGAGATTGTAGTCAGGCGGGGAGCGTACGTGCCAGAGGGGCACGTACAGCTGTCAGCCTGGACCTTCCCTACTACTGTACCTGGCCAACCCATGTCTCCACCCCTACGTCCGGTGGAGACAAGATGCACCAGTACAGACCTGTGCTGAGGGTAGACCATCAATAATTTTTGCCCAGAAAGACTCCTCTAAGGAAAGACTGTTACTCGGATCTTTACTGTGGCTCACAACGCCTGAGGGTCTAGTTGGTCTCTGTTTATTATTATTGCTCTGGTGAAGTTTTTTTTTTAATGTCAAGATGAAAAACACGTAATGACCGTTATATCTGAAGAGTTCTGCAACACCTTTTCTTCTGTTGCCATTCTGTGATGCCTGGACTGATTTGGTCTGGTTGTGGCGAGCCGACACTCCCGTCTTTGCAGCCTCATGAACACATCGGCGCTCGATAAATGAAAGATTCAAGCTGAAGATCTGTACAGATAGGAAGTGTATAATTAGTTAAAAACAAAATGTTGTAATAACTGTCAGTGGAGACCAGAATCATCAACCAATTGAGGGCCGGATTCCAAATGCTCTGGAAAATCAATGTTCAGGAACTTCATCACAGCAACTCCTAACGTGCCTGCATGCCTCCCGCACACACCCGTTTGAGTTCCTGATGACATGGCGGTGTATGACAGTTGGGTCAGTGAGCGCTGGAGGGCATCTTGTAGGTCTCAGGCAGCGGTCCTTCTGTTCCTCCGGTCCTGATGCCAGGTCGATGCCCTTCTGTCCGCCCCTCCTTGTGTAACGGCCCATGTCCTGCTATCTGCTCCATGTTCTTGTACTGGGAGACATAGGAAACCTTCCTGCTGCGGCCCGTATGGATGCACCCCCTCCGAGGAGCAAGACTACCTGGAGACCATGATAGGGCTGCAGGTAGCGTCTCATGTACCAGTAGGGACAAGGATACCAGAAAAATGCTGAACTAGAGCAGAATCAGGAAGGAGAGAGGAATTGTCTCCAGTCCCCGTTTGGGGTGTCTTGCTACCGCTTCTCCGCTGCTTCTGTTGTCACTTCCACTTTCTTCAGCCACTTTCACATGAAACTTGTGCAAGATTTGAGCTTTGCAACGAACTTTAATACATCACCGATATCACTCTTGCTCGTCTGTAGGTAGCCTAAGGCTTGCTATTACATGAGCGCTAGCGGCAGTGGCTCGTATTGGCATTTTCCCGACAATTGCCAGGCTAAAGCTGGAAGCAGAGGTTCAGCCTGGCAGTTAGCGCTGCTACATGAGTATTAGCCGCACCCGTGTAACAGCAGCCTTACTGGACAGATGGATATCCCATTTGCATCAAAGCAGGTTGAACTAAATTGTTCGGATTATCGCATCCAGCAGATATCTGAACGATTATCATCCAGTGCCAATGCCCCGACTGAACCACAGAGATCTCATTCGGGGTTCAGTTACAGCATGCATAAAACTGAACACTGGAGCGACCCGTGTAAACAGGCAGAACGATCCCCGCCGCTCACCTCCATTCACTGAGCTCATTCTTATCTATATATGAAGGCCGCACCGATCACCGGGCCGCCCCATCAGGCATCGGCACCCAAAAGTCGTCCAGTGTAAAAGGGCCCTAAGCGACTTGGGGTTATTCTGCGGCGCTTCGGTGTTCCTGACTTTTTTTCAAGCAGTATATTTTCTCTATGGGCATCCACAGGAGGTTATGTACAGATGAGGAAAAGTTTAAAGGGGTTATCGAGGAAGCGTCCGCCAGGATACACAGGGGTCGGGGCGGAAGCACTGCTCCGACCCCTGTATAACGGTTGGTGCTCGTAATTAAAAGTGCAACTCTCACTGCAATCAATTGGAGCTGCTTGTAATTACGAGTGTTGGCCACTACACAGGGGTCGGAGCAGTACTTCCGCTCCGAACCTGTCAGCCGCTTCCTCGATAACCCTTTTAACTTAACCGTGATACCTTTCGGCAACATATTCTCTTACCACAACAAAGCCACTGAAAAGCAATGGAAAGGGCAAATGACTGTCTGTGCATCGTGTATCAGACGACATTAAGGGCTCATGTCCACGGGGAAAATCAGGCCCGCTACGGATTCTCCATGGAGGATCCGCAGCGGGTCCCTCCTGCCCCGCGGACATGAGGCGAAAAATAATAACCTGCAGCGGTCCGTGCGTGTCTTCCTTCCGTCGTGGCCGGATCTTCTTTCTTCGGCCCGGCGGATGTGCTCGGCCCGTCGGCTGCGTGCATGCACCAGGCACAACCGCCGGGCCGAAGAAGTTTCCGGCCGCGAAGGAAGGAAGACCTGCATCACCCGGAGCAGGTGAGTTTAATTCAGGTGCGGGTCTCCCGTGGATCCAGACGGCTTCCATAGAAGCCTGCGGGAGCCGTCCCCGCGGGAGACCCGCGCCTGAATGGAGCATGTCCGATTTTTTTCCTGCACGCGGGACCCGCGCCTGCAGGGAAAAATGACACCCACAAGTATTTAACTACCTGCGGGTGTCTAATGCATCCATATGGGGCGCGGATCCGCGTGCGGGAAAAATGCTGTGGATTTAAAATCCGAATTTGCCCGTGGACATGAGGCCTGAGGGCCCCGTCGCGCCTCGCTCATCTGTGGTTATAAATGTTAGGGGGGGATTTCTTCAGTTAAATATATATATTTTTAAATTCACAATTTAAAGGGGTTTTCCAGGCAAGAACTGTCCTTAGGGAAGGCCATCAATAGTTAGTCGCCAGGGCCTGCTACATGGGATGCCAGGTGATCACCTGTCGGAGCAGCGGGCAAGACGGGCGTCATAGAAGACGGGAGCGAAGTGCCCTAGCTGGCTCCACGCAGGTTGAAATGAACAGGAGCTGAAGTGGTTATTACATTTCCGTGTCCGTCCCCGGAGTCGGAGGTGGAAGTGTAATAACAACTTCCGCTCCCATTGATTAATTGGGAGTAAAGCTAGCTGGGCACGTCGCTCCCGTTTCCTATGACACGTCTGGCCGGATGCAGGACAGTGGGCCAGGCGATCACCAGCAATTAACCTATGCTGAGGTTAGAGCATCAATAGTTTTTGCCTGGGAAAACATTTTTAATGAACCGCAGCACTCCCCTCTCTGGGTGGGATTTGATGGGTCTCTTCATCCTAAGCTCCCTGGTTCATGAGCAGAATGCCAGCGGAGACTGACACAGGCAGTGCTGCTCAATGTAGTTTTGTTTAAAGGTATTGCCCAGTTGTAAACTATTGACGGCCTATCCTCAGCCGTTTGCCAGGCAGGCATACTTGTGCAACTAGCTGATTCTGCAGGAAGCAGACAGCTCTGTTCCCACTGCCGTGGCCAAGCTTGGTATTGCAGGCAAAGTTCCCATTCATTTCAATGGGAACTTGGCCTGCTATACCATGCCTGGCCACTATACTAAGAATGGAGCCGTCTACTTCCTGCAGAATTCAGTTCAGTACACAGGCCCAGCTGACCAGCAGAAGACCGAAGCAATGAACCCCCACCAATCTACTATTGATGGCTTATCCTGAGGATAGGCCATCAATAGTTTACAACCAGACAAACCCTTTAATAAAGCAGATTTAAATGCCCCTCTAAGGAAGGGTTATAGTGGGCATTTGTTATCTCACTGGGCTTTTCTAATATTTCTTCTACATCAAGAAACAAAAACAAATTTACGGAGATAAATAAAATTATATTGTAAGGAAAAAGGAGCGGAACGGCATCTGCAAGAGGAAAGACACGGACAGACAGAAGATTCTGAGATTGTACAATTACCATTTGTGCAAAGAAAAAAATACAAATAATTTCACCGATCGGTGGAATCTACGAATAGTGCAATACAAATAAGAAACAGCGCCCCCTAAGGAGTGACCCTAAATGGAAATACAATAACAGAAGACCTCGTCACTGGCGCTAGATTTGGTCAGCGGCCCTCCGTATGGCAGTGGGCCATGGGCAGAGCAGACTGCTGGGTGGATTTACACAGGCGAACCTCCTGGGCGAGTTCTGCGCGTTGCGAGGAGCATTAAACCCGCCCTGATGCGGACGGCGTTGTCTTCAATGGGCTTACAGACACGGGCGATCTTTCTCCCACAGCTAAACTGCGAAAAATCCCAGCATGCTCCATTTCCCTGCAAGTCCACAGAAATCTCACCCAATATTTGCAATGGGTGAGAAAAGAGACATTGCGCCGTCTGCACACGCGAGGGCGATTTTTAAGTTTTCCTATTGAAAATACATGCGATTTTCGCACGCGTGACCCTCGCATGATCAGTGATGAAATTTTCTCACAACTTACACGGCGCTCGCATAGAAAAATCACAGTTTTACAAGCGCAATATCGGTCCGAGTTTTCACACGAGCGAGATAATGGTCCGATTTACTTGGAGCAATATGTCGCTCGTGTGATTACAGCTTTATTCAGATGGTCGTATTTATCGGATAGCACAAGGACCTGTTCTCGCCTATGAGGGTATTCGCGTGGTCCGCATGTCCTGGATGGAAATAGAACAAGCAAAATCCACTATCCGCACAAATCGGTTGTCCAATACCAATAGCCTCCAAGTGTCTCAAGGGCACCTCGCATACAGCCATCTGACTGGGGTGGACTTTTGATATATGTACATTTCAGGAGGTCGCAGACTTGGGGGTCTGACACCTCCACTGATGCCTCCACTTTTAACAGACAGCCCTATATGCATGTGGCAGCATAAACTTGGTCAGCTCAGTAGAATTGAGTCGAGAGGGGGTCCTTGACTTCTGCTACCTTCTGAGGTATCCCCAATATACACACAGCCCCTTTAAGGTGGCCACGCATGGCAAGATATGAACAGTTTTGGACTCTCATCAACCATAAATAACGCATTCCTTGGACCTTTGGGGCTATGGTTGGAAAGGGTGACGGTACAACAGGTCATCAGAGACCCACAAGGCCGGAAATTCTGGACTCAAAGTTTGCCGCAGTCTCAACAATACAGGAAGCAATGAACTTGGAATCTGATCACTAGATAAAGAAATAGGGCTACCAATGTATGACCCGTGGAGGAAGCACCTTATATTGTGACACTGCCGTCACTGACACATTTAGGATGCGTATTTGTAGGGTAGCATTAGGGTCATGGAGCATGGAAATCATCCAAAAACTGATAACGCAATGCGGTCTTTGGAAAAGAGCAGAGAGGGTAAATGGGGAGTCCTCCAACTGGGACCAACTAGAACAAACAGTAGGAAGACCCTGTGCCTCCATATAGGACCAGCGGACAATGGCTATAATGTTACGGTAATCTAGTGGCTCAGTTACTACTGCAGCGTCCGCAGGGTCACCTTCCGACCTGATCACAGCATGTGCTGATATCTCAGTATTCATATCCCTTGTAGCCTGATGCTCCACAAGACATTGTAGGTTTGTTCTTCACCCTTAAAGATGCTACCTATACGTTTATAGGGTTAAAAGGGATGTCTGGTTGTAAACTAATGATGGCCTATACTCAGGATAGATCATCAACAGTAGATTGGTGGGGGTTCATCACCAAGAACTGCCACCTATCAACTGCTGTCTGGACCGGTGGGCTTGTGTACTGAACTGATTTTTGCAGGAAGCAGACAGCTCCCTTCCAATTGCAGTGACCATGTTTGCTATTAAAGGTGAAGTTCCCACTGAAGTTAATGAGAACTTGGCCTGCAATACCAAGTCTGGCCACTACAGTGTGAATGGAGCTGTCTACTTCCTGTAAAAATCAGCTCAGTGCATGAAAGCACTGACACTGTGAACAGCTGTTTGGTGGGGGTCCTATGCAACAAACCCTTTCTATCATACTAATCATGACCTATCCTGAGAATAGGCCATCATTAGTTCACAATCAGGCAACCCCTTTAACCACCCATCATCATAGTACAAGTCCCATACAATATGTATACAGCTATAGTGAGGTCAGAGAAAACATTTTTGCATTGCTATATTCTGGCATAGCTGCATAGGGCGATCCGATGGTCTATGTTCAGTCAAAAGGGGAGCTACCCTTTTAAAGGAGCGTAAGACATGCAGGCCTAGAATTATCTTACCTTCCTGCTACCAAAAAATGGTTTTCCCCCTAATAATGGCCCTACTGGTGGAGAAAACAGACATAAACCACGGAGGAAGTATGGCTTTAAATGCCGGGGCTAACAGATACATTGTATACCTATGGGGTTACAGAACGAGATCAGGTTTATAAAAGTGCAAATGTCATTTCAGGAAGTAACAATCATCTTCAGATCCGGACGGATGATACGAATGACTGCGGAGCTCAGCCGGCGCCGCGGCTCCCGGGACGGACGGCTCTCAGTCTGAGGGGTCGGGCTTGTTCTCCCTCGCTGCCGTGACAAACCCACATGCTCAGCGGAGGAGATTGAAATGACAATTGCAAGAAGAAACCAATCAGGCGTAGCGGGATCCGGATGACGCCCACTAACAGTCTCGTCGTCACCGTGGCTGAAAATGGTCTTTTTGCAAAGTTAGAAAGCAAAATAAAACGGCTGATCAGGAAAAAAATCTAAACTTTTCTGGTTTCTGTTTTCATGTCTTGAGGTTTTTGTCCCGGATCTGGGTTTTGGTTTGGATATGAGTTTGCAGGCGAAGGCGGCTAATGAGGACCGTTGGTCGGGTGCTGGAGGGACGAGTCGTCAAACAGGGGATTCTTTACCTCCATTTCTCCTGTCTGAAAAAAAACAAGAAAAGCCAAGTATAAAGTATAAGTCACAAAACATACAGGCGCCATATACTGCCCAACCCCCGCAGGACCACCCAAGCATCGCAGCATAGCCGCAGGTCACTGACGCTTCAGGGGTGTCAGTCTGCGGCCGGCACACCAGCGCAGGCTCACAATGACAACCGCTTCTGCTCATTGACATCCGATGTTAATTTCTTGAGCCGTGTATATATTCTATATGAAGCTCCACCCAGAATGCACCATTCTTTCATCGTTTTGCTCATGCAGTCAGTTCAGTTTGGATCAGGACATTCTTACACCTCTTTCCATATGGTATACAAGGCAATATAAAGGTCATAGCAGGGATATGGTCTGGTTTAGGACCTCCTGTGGCTCTGTGGACTTCTTCATGCCCCAGGACCTGGATGAGGCTAAACCGCCTTCACCTCTACTGCTGCGCCATTGGAACCATCCCTTTAGAACACTGTTGTTCTCTTTGGTCCAAGTCTGGACCCCATTGCCTCCTTTGCACCACATATGGCCATCACCCCTTTACAGCACTGTTATATAAGCTTCTCATGGCGTTTCTTTCCACATCAGATGGCCAAGTTGTCAAAAAAGCACAACATAGGGATTATGGGAGATTTTACCGATCCAGACATTTGTTGGGAATCTCTCAGGTAAAAGTAATGGATCCAACAAATTCTTATCCGCTCTTGCTGACAACTTTATCTTCCCAAAGGTAGAAGAGAAAACAAGGGGATCTGCTATCTGGGACCTAATTCTTACCAACAGGGAGGGAATGGTTGAGGAAGTAAGGGTGGCTGGGACCTTAGGGGGCAGTGATCAGGATATCCTTGGATGTTGGATAACAAGGGGAGGAAGACCTGAGAAGACTCAGACCTCAAGGTTGGATTTCAGAAAGGCAGATTTTACTGAACTCCGAAAGAGGAAGAATCCAATGGCCGGATGTTCTTAAGGACAGAAATGTCCAAGAAGGTTGGGAAATATTGTGAGATGAGATTCTCAAAGCACAATCGTTATCAATCCCTAAAAGGAGGAAGAATGGGAAGCATTTAAAGAGACCCGGATGGATGAACACAGAACTTGTACACATGTTAGAGGAAGAAAAATATGTTTATTAAATGGAAAGAGGAGGAATATCTAAAGAAGAATATAATGGGGTCTGCAGAAACTGTAGGGCAAGTGTCAGAAAAGCCAAAGCTGATAATGAATTGAGGCTTGTAAGAGAGGCCAAAAGCAATAAAAAAGGATTTGGGGGGTCAAAAGCAAAAGAAAAGTCAAAGATGCTATTGGATGTTTACAGGATGAAAATGGTGAATTGGTTAAGAATGATGCTAAGAAGGCCGAACTTTTAAATTCCTAATTTGTATCTGTTTTCTCTCAAAAAGTAGATGTAACATCAGCTGATCTTCCCTGTGCTACTGGGGGAATAAAAGAATGCAGGCTATCTGTAAGCAGGGAGATGGTGAGGGGACACCGGCGCTCAGGAAAGATGTTGCAGCGCTTGAGGGGGTACAAAGAAGGGCAACTAAATTAATAAACGAAATGGGAGGACTGGAATACCCAGAGAGGCATCAAAACTGGGATTATTCACTGTGGAAAAAGACAGTTATTTGATTGTGCCTTAACCGTGTCACAATAGGGGACAATACAAGGATCTCTGCCATGATCTGTTTATTCCCAGAACTGCGACGGTAACGAGAGGGCATCCGCTACGACTAGAGGAATGAAGGTTTCATCACCAACACAGAAGAGAGTTCATTACTGTAAGAGCAGTGAGACTGTGGAACTCTCTGCCTGAGGACGTGGTGATGGCAGGATCCATAGAGGAGTTTAAGAGGGACTAGATGTCTTTCTAGAGCGCTACGATATTACAGGACATAGACATTAAGTGACCAGCGGGTTGTTGATCCGGGTAATGTAAGCATTTGGGTAGGAACTTTCAAACGTTGATCCAGGGATTATTCTGGCTGCCGTTATGGAGTCAGGAAGGATTTTTTCCCCCAAGGGAGCTAAATGGCTTCTGCTTCATTGTTTTTTTTTGCCTTCCTCTGGATCAACAAGGGGGGTGGGGGGTGGAAACAGGCTGAACTAGATGGACATTGTCTCCCTTTAGCCTACCATACTATGTTACTTAACTAACTTATATGAATCCAAGTCTTCAGGTCCAGATGAATTACATCCTAGGATATGAAGGAAGCAGCGGAGGTAATTGCTGAACCACTCGCCATAATCTTTGAAAATTCCTGGAGAACAGGAGAAATCCCAGAAGATTGAAAAAGGGCAAATGTTGTCCCCATCTTAAAAAGGGGGAAGAAGGTGGATCAAGGAAACTACAGGCCTGTGAGCCTGACTTCTATACTGGGGAAGATCTCTAAACAAGATTTTAAAACAGCATGTATGCAAGTACTTGGATCAGAATAGAGTAATTACCCAAAGCCAGCATCGCTTTGATTAACACTAGGGAAGAGAGAGAGAGTATTCAAAAAGGTTTGTAAAAGCTTGAACAGTGGGCGGCGACTAACATAATGGTATTTAACAAGGAGAAATGCAAAGTCCTACATCTGGGCAAGAAAAATGAAGAAAGCCCATACAGAATGGGAGGAATTGGGCTAAGCAGCAGCACATGTGAAAAAGACTTGGGTATACTAATAGATCATAGACTGAACATGGGTCAACAATGTGATGCAGCAGCCAAAAAGGCAAACACAATTCTGAGATGTATTAAGAGAAGCATAGAGTCTAGATCAATGTAGAATCTAGAAAATATACGAGTAAGCTGTACTTGTTACACAAAATTTTGACCACATAGCACACATTTCTATTAGAGAGGTGTTTCTGCCCTTAGCAATCAACGTTAATTATCCACCCTAGTCATTTCTTGAAAAAAACCCCTTTTTGACATCGAGGGTGATCAATGAGTGGAACAGGTTACCACGGAAGGTGGTGAACTCTCCTTCAAATGGAAGTCTTTGGAGGCTGGACAGACATCTGTCTGGGATGATTTAGTGATCCTGCATTGAGCAGGGGATCGGACCAGATGACCCTGGAGGTCCCTTCCAACTCTACCATTCTAAGATTCCTAAAGCTCCCTCTGCCCCTGTTGCTATATGGTTTCTATTGCAATTCCTATTGGTTTTTGCCTCGGTGGCACCCTCTTCTCACGACATGTGGGCTGGGGGTTCCTGTCCCCATTGTAACCTCTTTAACGTCAATGGCTACTGTGCTTAAACCTTTAGCAGCTTGATTCTGCTGGGGTCAATGCAGACCAAGTATATGTTAAACAGCGGGGTAAGAACAGGAACTGTCAGCTAATCCTGAAGACAAAGCAGTAAAGAGTCTTTGACAGGCTTCATATCTGAGCTCTATACCTCATAAGGGGCACACTGAAAGCTTTCACTAGAAGCCCCCCCGTGGAGCCTTTGTGTCGGTAACACTTTACCTTGTAACAAGCCTAATCAATGATGGCATTGTCCTCTGAAGGATCTATCATACTGAGACAGCTTGCAAACAAGCAGCGGGGATGGCAGAGCGTTTATCCCGTAATGTTATATTATGAGTGCCGGCTAATATCGCACGCTATGCCCACTGGCAAGTTGTATAATTATACAGTGACTGTACGGGGATGCCACACGAATAATAGACATTGGGGGGATTCCTACACCACAAAGTGCGATCTGGCCAAAACAGGTTTTGCATATGCTACACATTACCATTGGCTTGGGGCAACGGGAGAGGCTTCAAGTGCAAAGGATGCAATATGTTCAATATTCTATACACTAGGTTGACAAAAGTATAAGAACGGACATAGAAGGTGATTAAATTCAATGTTAATACCGTTTTGGGCAGCCACTGGCCTCAATGATGGAAGTAACCCTCCTAGTCCACTTTCCACCAACTTCCCACTGATGTGTGGAGGGGGTTTTGCCTTCATTCCTCGCTGAGAGTTTCAGATGAGGGGGGGGGGGGGGGGGGGGGGGGGGGGGGGTTTGAACGAATTTGGTATTGTAGTTTGCCTCACTGATACTCAATGGAATTGAGACCTGGATTCAATGGGCGGCCATTGAAGTCTGCGGACGTTCTGCTCCCCACACTAGTGTTATATGATATGGTGCTCCGGCATGTTGGTAGAGACACAAAGCTGTACCAAAGTATTGCCACAGTGTAGCTATGTCACACTGGCGTTAAGGGTGGACTTCACCATAACCAACAGCCCTAACACCTCCCCATACATAGCAGAACCTCCTCTAAACCTCACTGTTGGGATGATGCCGTCACATAGAAACCGCTCTCCATACAACCGCCAAACCCAGGTGCCGCCATCCGATCGGAAGATGGTGTCCTGTGATTCATCTGCCCACAACACCTGCTTCCACTCACTTACAGTCCGTCGCTACAAGCCCCATCGCAGGCGCCGCTGTGCATTCACTACTGTGATGTTGTGTGCAGCCGCTCGTCCATGGTAACCCTTCACATGCCGGCCCTACGGATGGTTCTGGTACAATTGGATGTTCCAATGTCCTGTGAGACCCCTGAGCGAGGGCAGACAATGTGTGAGATGTCTTCATAGCTGGTACAAGGCTTCGCTGTCCACCAGACCCCGTCGTCCGCTCTCCACCTGGTGACATCCCACCACCAGACCCCATCGTCCGCTCTCCACCTGGTGACATCCCACCACCAGACCCCATCGTCCGCTCTCCACCTGGTGACATCCCACCACCAGACCCCATCGTCCGCTCTCCACCTGGTGACCTCTCCCCCACCAGACCCCGTCGTCAGCTCTCCACCTGGTGACATCCCACCGCCAGACCCCGTCATCAGTGCTCCACCTGGTGACATCCCACCGCCAGACCCCGTCGTCCGCTCTCCACCTGGTGACATCCCACCGCCAGACCCCATCATCAGTTCTCCACCTGGTGAAATACCCCCACCAGACCCCGTTGTCAGCTCTACACCTGGTGACATCCCCCACCAGACCCCGTTGTCAGCTATACACCTGGTGACATCCCACCACCAGACCCCATTGTCAGCTATACACCTGGTGACATCCCCCCACCAGACCCCGTTGTCAGCTCTACACCTGGTGACATCCCCCCACCAGACCCCGTCGTCAGCTCTACACCTGGTGACATCCCCCCACCAGACCCCGTCGTCAGCGCTACACCTGGTGACATCCCCCCACCAGACCCCGTCGTCAGCGCTACACCTGGTGACATCCCCCCACCAGACCCCGTTGTCAGCTCTACACCTGGTGACATCCCCCCACCAGACCCCATCGTCAGCGCTACACCTGGTGACATCCCACCACCAGGCCCCGTTGTCAGCTCTACACCTGGTGACATCCCCCCACCAGACCCTATCGTCAGCTCTACACCTGGTGACATCCCCCCACCAGACCCCGTTGTCAGCTCTACACCTGGTGACATCCCCCCACCAGACCCCGTTGTCAGCTCTACACCTGGTGGCATCCCACCGCCAGACCCCGTTGTCAGCTCTACACCTGGTGGCATCCCACCGCCAGTCCCCGTTGTCAGCTCTACACCTGGTGACATCCCCACTGTCAGGCCCCGTTGTCAGCTCTACACCTGGTGACATCCCCACTGTCAGGCCCCGTTGTCAGCTCTACACCTGGTGACATCCCCCCTGTCAGGCCCCGTTGTCAGCTCTACACCTGGTGACATGCCCCCACCAGACCCCGTTGTCAGCTCTACACCTGGTGACATTCCCCCACCAGACCCTGTTGTCAGCTCTACACCTGGTGACATCCCCCCACCAGACCCCGTTGTCAGCTCTACACCTGGTGACATCCCCACTGTCAGGCCCCGTTGTCAGCTCTACACCTGGTGACATCCCCACTGTCAGGCCCCGTTGTCAGCTCTACACCTGGTGACATCCCCCCACCAGACCCCGTTGTCAGCTCTACACCTGGTGACATCCCCACTGTCAGGCCCCGTTGTCAGCTCTACACCTGGTGACATCCCCCCACCAGACCCCGTTGTCAGCTCTACACCTGGTGACATCTGATGGTTTCTGTACTGGGATCTCCTGTGATCCTCTCCTTTATACTCGATGCTACACATCACCGGACCGCACAGGATTGGTGGGGGGCCAATACTTTTGTCAACATAGTATATGTGTCTAAGACAAAAAGCTCTTTAGAGGGGAATCAGAAGGCCACCAGATTTTCTGGTGAAGGGATTATATACATCCTGGCAGCGATGACCTGCTCGCTGTGTGCGGGAGGGAATGTGCTTCCACCATCCCCTGTATGAGGCCGGTCTGACCGTGCTGCGAGAACCTGTGTTGTAAAATAGGATTACAAGTCCTATTAATAAGCCTCCCCTGCTGGGTCCCTGTTTGACACCCCTACATCCTTAAGCTATAGCCTGCATTTTGCTGGATGCTTTAAGGCAGTGTTCCCCAACTCCAGTCCTCAGGGACCGCCAACAGGTCGTGTTTTCAGGATTGCACAGGTGATAGAATTATTGTCCACGCCTCAGACATTGCCACAGGTGTTCTTAGTATAGGATATTCTGAAAACATGACCTGTTGGTGGTCCCCGAGGACTGGAGTTGGGGACCCCTGCTTTAAGGGCCTGGATATTAAAAATTCCCCTGCTGCCCCGTTCTTAAGGGGATTTTACATTGCCCGAATTGGGCAAGAACGTTCTTTTGCATGATCGTAGCACACATTGCAGTGTGAAAGGGAAATGTGCTGCCGACAAAGGTGATAGTGTATGGGGGATGCACGGTCGTACATGTGATTATTAGTCTCTCATACATGTATGCAAGTATTGGCTAGCGTTAAAGGGGTTTCCAGAGATAGGTCATCAGTAGTTGATCAGCCAGGGTTCAGCGCTCAGGCTCCCGACCGATCAGCTCAGCGCCGCAAATACACAGAGGTCTGAGTGGAAGTCTCTGCACCGACCTCCGTGGAGTGGACAGAGCTTGTAACTGCAGGCACAGGACTCATTGAAATCAATGAGAGCTCTACCAGCAGTTACAAGCGTGGGACGCTATACGAGGGTCGGCGCAGAGGCTTCCACTCAACCTCTGTGTATTTGGAGCATAAGTCTCCGCACTGACCTCCCATGTAGTGGCTGCGCCTGCAGTTACAAGTGCAGGCCATTACACAGAGGTCAGCACCTCTGTGTATTTGCGGCGTTGACAGCATGCGTCCGCTCAGCTGATCGGTCGGGGTCCCGAGCGACGGATCCCAGATGATCAACTATTGATGACCTATCCTGTTGATAGGTCATCAATAGTATTTCACTGGAAATCCCCTTTAAGAAAAGGTAGCTGAGCGCTGATCTAATTGATCTGTGGTCAGTATCGGGAATTCCTCCATGAAAGCTGAGTGATGATCAGTCCGGCTGAATGAATTACAAAGGCCATCAAGCAGCTTTTCTAGATTCCCGAATAGCAAACCAAACCAGGAACACTGCAGAGCGAGACAGAATTGCCACTCAGGATTCTGAGAAAGCTGAATCACCCCCTTTGTTAGATGCAGAATGGCAGCCATATCATACCAGTTATGGGGGTTCACTTTATGCTTTTTACGGCCATAAGGGCGAACGCTCACAGCGGAAAGATTACGGGATTTTGGCTGCAAAATTGGGGGCAATCACATTTTCACTGGATTTCATTCACTGCAATCTAAATCCACAATGGAGTCATATGAGGATTCTGGTGCGTAAACGTTCCGCTATGTAAGATCTCATATTCCTGGGTAGGCGGTACGGCGGCGCCATTTAATACCGATAAAGGAGGTTTACAACAATCGGAACAATTTCCCTTGAGGAAGATGATCCCAACAGCTGCAGAGGAGCAGCGATGGCACCTACCGGGGCTAATCCTGGACACTCATACACTGTGAAGTCTCCATCCTCGTTCTCCTCGTCTGATGTGACGGCAGAATCCGGGTGCTTCAACTCATCTTTGTTTCTTCAAATCAAAAAAATATAAATGAGATGTTAATCTAAAGGTCACCTGACCACAGGCCACGCCCACTGCGCCCCCAGTATCACAGCAGCACTCACTTCTCCATGGAGATCATCTGCTGCTTCTGGTGCTGGTAATGGTACATTTGAGCATTTTGGGCTAATTTCTTATCACCGGGCTAAAAACAAGAATGAAGGGGGAGGAGTCAGAAAATGGCAAAACTGATGATTTATTACACATTAATTAAAAATTCCCACCGCCGCAAAGTAATTGGTCAATTATCACATCTAGATGACCTGCTTCCCCCTTGAGAAATGGGTGGTGACTCCTGTCACGTCTGTGCACATCCCAACGATTCCTGAACAGCAAATCTAGTGGGGCAGCCACCCCGGACGCGTCACCGCTAGTGGGGCAGCCATCCCGGACGCGTCACCGCTAGTGGGGCAGCCATCCCGGACGCGTCGCCGCTAGTGGGACAACCATCCCGGACGCGTCGCCGCTAGTGGGACAACCATCCCGGACGCGTCGCCGCTAGTGGGACAACCATCCCGGACGCGTCGCCGCTAGTGGGGCAACCATCCCGGACGCGTCGCCGCTAGTGGGGCAACCATCCCAGACGCGTCGCCGCTAGTGGGGCAACCATCCCAGACGCGTCGCCGCTAGTGGGGCAACCATCCCAGACGCGTCGCCGCTAGTGGGGCAACCATCCCAGACGCGTCGCCGCTAGTGGGGCAACCATCCCAGACGCGTCGCCGCTAGTGGGGCAACCATCCCAGACGCGTCGCCGCTAGTGGGGCAACCATCCCAGACGCGTCGCCGCTAGTGGGGCAACCATCCCAGACGCGTCGCCGCTAGTGGGGCAACCATCCCAGACGCGTCGCCGCTAGTGGGGCAACCATCCCAGACGCGTCGCCGCTAGTGGGGCAACCATCCCAGACGCGTCGCCGCTAGTGGGGCAACCATCCCAGACGCGTCGCCGCTAGTGGGGCAACCATCCCAGACGCGTCGCCGCTAGTGGGGCAACCATCCCAGACGCGTCGCCGCTAGTGGGGCAACCATCCCAGACGCGTCGCCGCTAGTGGGGCAACCATCCCAGACGCGTCGCCGCTAGTGGGGCAACCATCCCAGACGCGTCGCCGCTAGTGGGGCAACCATCCCAGACGCGTCGCCGCTAGTGGGGCAACCATCCCAGACGCGTCGCCGCTAGTGGGGCAACCATCCCAGACGCGTCGCCGCTAGTGGGGCAACCATCCCAGACGCGTCGCCGCTAGTGGGGCAACCATCCCAGACGCGTCGCCGCTAGTGGGGCAACCATCCCAGACGCGTCGCCGCTAGTGGGGCAACCATCCCAGACGCGTCGCCGCTAGTGGGGCAACCATCCCAGACGCGTCGCCGCTAGTGGGGCAACCATCCCAGACGCGTCGCCGCTAGTGGGGCAACCATCCCAGACGCGTCGCCGCTAGTGGGGCAACCATCCCAGACGCGTCGCCGCTAGTGGGGCAACCATCCCAGACGCGTCGCCGCTAGTGGGGCAACCATCCCAGACGCGTCGCCGCTAGTGGGGCAACCATCCCAGACGCGTCGCCGCTAGTGGGGCAACCATCCCAGACGCGTCGCCGCTAGTGGGGCAACCATCCCAGACGCGTCGCCGCTAGTGGGGCAACCATCCCAGACGCGTCGCCGCTAGTGGGGCAACCATCCCAGACGCGTCGCCGCTAGTGGGGCAACCATCCCAGACGCGTCGCCGCTAGTGGGGCAACCATCCCAGACGCGTCGCCGCTAGTGGGGCAACCATCCCAGACGCGTCGCCGCTAGTGGGGCAACCATCCCAGACACGTCGCCGCTAGTGGGGCAACCATCCCAGACGCGTCGCCGCTAGTGGGGCAACCATCCCAGACGCGTCGCCGCTAGTGGGGCAACCATCCCAGACGCGTCGCCGCTAGTGGGGCAACCATCCCAGACGCGTCGCCGCTAGTGGGGCAACCAACCCAGACGCGTCGCCGCTAGTGGGGCAACCATCCCGGACGCGTCGCCGCTAGTGGGACAACCATCCCAGACGCGTCGCCGCTAGTGGGGCAACCATCCCAGACGCGTCGCCGCTAGTGGGGCAACCATCCCAGACGCGTCGCCGCTAGTGGGGCAACCATCCCGGACGCGTCACCGCTAGTGGGACAACCATCCCGGACGCGTCACCGCTAGTGGGGCAGCCATCCCGGACGCGTCACCGCTAGTGGGACAGCCACCCCGGACGCGTCACCGCTAGTGCGACAGATCTGCCACTCAGGAATATTGGAGCACTAAGCTTTGTGTGAAAGCTGATATGGTGACCACTATTCTCACCTGGGTCTTTAGCTACACCGTATCCTGCTGTATAGGCACATATATATTACATATACTATCCCATTATCATCCTAAAGGACACTCTGGCCTCCGCTGGGTGAATGGGGTTCTATCGGTATGCTTAGCTTTCCTGGGCACATACACCCAGCGATGGGCCATAGTATGATGTGAAGCGGCCGCACGTGGCATTGTCACCACATAATGACAGCACAGCTCGGTGTACAACAGATCTGCACATTCATTACAGTATCACAGGAACAAAAAAAAAAAGCGCAACCTACCGATGTCTTCTCATATGGCGGAGGCGGCTGCTTATATGCGGGGTAATCCGTCCGTTCTGCCAGCTTGATCTCCTTACGCATCCTATGAAGGAAATTAATTAGAAAAAAATAAATATTCGATCTCCATTCCAGTTTAGATCGGGGGAACATCTGCATTTCGCCCTAGGACGTTTAACTCAGAAAATGGCGCCGGGGACGATCAGGGTGACCAAACTGGTAGTCTGCGGTTCATAGATCAGGTGGATAATACAATTAAAATGTATTCAGGAAATGCATATAAAGGCCCATTTAGACCCAACGATTCTCGCTTAAAGCCGTCTTTTGAGTGAGAATCGTTGGGTCTAAGCGTACGGACATTGTGCAGTTTTCGTTACTGATTCGCTCATTGTTGTCTTTTAAGCAAGCTCAATGACAACGATGAGCCTTATCAGTGCCGCCCGCCGAGTTCTCAGCGGCATACCACTGACACTATTGTTTCAGCTGGTATCCTGTTCAGAGAACACAGCAGGAGTATGCAAAATACAAGCAGTCCAGCTGTCTTCTGTATACCCCGCTCAGAGCGCTCAGCTGTATACCAGCTGTGCGCTCCGTGAACACAACAGAAGTATGCAGAAGACAGCACTCCAGGTGTCTTCTGTATACGCCGCTCGGAGCGCTCAGCTGTATACCAGCTGAGCGCTCTGTGAACACGGCAGGAGTATGCAGAAGACAGTGGTCCAGCTGTGTTGTGCATACCCCACTCGGAGCGCTCAGCTGTATTTTACACTGATGATTATCGGTCAGATTCCCGCGAACCAGCCCTTTTACACTGAACGATTATAATCAGCGATTACGTGTAAAAGGGCCCTTTGGCAAAAGGACTTGATAGAACAATTGCTGGAATAATTGTCAAAGGAGGTCGGGCGATGGCAGACATCAGGTTTACAGGGTGACGAGTATATATTACCTGCACCAGCACGCGCTGGCAACAATCAAAGCCAAAAGTCCGGCCACCGCGCAGCCCACCACCACACCTGCAAGGACAGAGAGTAAAGGGTTAATTGACATAACTAACAACATAACTAATTCATTCCTTTCTGAAGGTTAATGCCCAGATTGCCGGTTGCAATAATTTAATGGCAGCCATATTGCATATCGGACCGCTTACGAGGGGTGCAAATTGACCCAGCATTAAGTAACATTTTGGGGAGCCTTTTATTACAGTTCCAGGTGAAGCCGAGCGGAGGGGTACTGCGGCCCCGTAGTGACCGGCCAGCGGGCCCTCCGCTGGGGTATTGTATTCTGCTCAGGGGACCATCCAGGCTCTTCCCGGACTTAATTGCCCTATTGTCTCGCTCAGCACCAGCTCATCCTTTCCTGGGGGTCTGCGCCTTTGACTGAAACTTGAACAAAACAGGCGAGGTTATGCAGAGGGGACAATGGCCTTTTGAAGACGGATTAACAAGCTTTTAAAATGATCTATGAAAAGCGGAGAAAGGCTCACTTTACACTAAACACTTCCCCGGTCCTCATCAAGCAAGTTCAACGCGTGTCGGGGGAAGGTGGGGGTCTCCGAAACTAAACCAGTGAGACGCCTCAGTGAGGGAGTGTGCGTGTAATATATATATATACACACACACATATATTCTAGGAATACAGCCACCTCCCTAGTAAATATAAAGCTTCGGGTCGTCCTCTTTTGTCCACTTGTTGGGCTCATTTACAAGGGCGTGAATACGCTCCGTATTACACGCATATTTTTTACGTAAAGCGGGAGTGAATAAAACCCACTGCATTCAAAGGGTTAATTTACAATGTTCGGTTGTGTGAAAAAAACGCAGCATATCCTATGTTGGTTTGTGTTACGGGCTGAAGACACCCATTGAAGTCAAAGCATTTGCGCACATACGTTGTGAATGCATATGATACATGCATTTACTGTGTATTTGCGCATATAATCAATGGGCCTTGTGTTTTTAATACTCGGCGTTTACGTGCGCAAAACAAAGCACCGCGCAACCAGGACCATTTATACCCTTACACATTCTTTCAGCTGTTCTGTGCTGCTTCTAGGAAAACCAATATGGCAGCATGCGGGGCCCCCAAAGACGCCGTCTCCCAGTTTTTTTGGAGTCAAATCTATGGCTCAGCAGAAATGGCTATATTACATATATCTGCAGAATGAAATGTATCTGCCATTCATGAGCCTGGAAAAGCTGGGTCAGCCGCCACACATGGAGTCGGGCAGAAACCACGCAATGTGGCGCAACTGTACTAAATGAAATCAGGAGTCCATAGAGTAAAACATTTAACCCCCTTTATCTGCCCCAGGGTTGATGCGTTGCGAGTCCCACAGCCTCTTCTTCAGAGGAGCGGAGGTGTACAACGACGGCAAGGGATCGAGGTCACAACATGAATTCCCTTCGGGGAGCATCTGTGTCACCTCCAGCCTCTGAAGAAGCAGCAGTGGAATGAAGCGGATAAAGGGGATTGTAGCACCCATCCATAGGATACTGATGAAAGCCTGATTGATGGCGGTCTCACTGCTGCGACCCCCCACAACCCCGAACACAGGGGTCCTGTGCCCCCCATCTCCTTCTCACTACGGTCTCACTGCACTCCCTATCTCACAGCGAGGAGGTTAAATTGGGCAGCAGTCCAGCATGGCAACTACTCGGAGTTCACCATATTGTCTTCTGCACCATACGTTTCTCATACAAACTCTGGCAGTGTGCCCGGCCCGACCACCGGTCTACAGACCCGAACTTAGAGCATCTTATATGTGTATGATGCCCCGACTTCAGGTCCAGAGGCCAACGGTGAGGCAGAGATACACTTGGGTTGTGTGGTTAGCCCCTTAGGCCAAGTTGGGTGACACCCCATGTAGTAGCGGTAAGGGCAGCCATGCGGTTTGCCACACACTCTTCCTAGAAATTCAATTAAAGCCAAACTTGTATTTAGTACCGAGCAGCACGGCGTCGTTGGGAGGATGTCTTGTTGTTCTCGGAGCCTCTGGGGGGTCCCTTCGACCCGACGGTCCTCCTTCAGCTGGTGGTTCGGGGGCTGGTGGAGATGTGGTGTTTACTGAGGGGAAGAACAATCATACGGATTACATATGGCAAGAGGAGACGTCACTAATGTGCCATCTAGTTCGGAGGTCCTGACTATAATCTACTCCATGTACAGGACTACATATTGTGCGCCAATTAAGTGCCTGGCTTAGAGCCCATTTACACAATGATTATCGCTAACGACCTTAGCGGTGACATCAGCGCTCGTGCAGTCGTTTACCTGTCGTCCCGTGTAAAAGGGCCACTTGGCTGTAGGGGCGGACAGTAATGGCGGCTTTATATGGGACTGTCCGAATAGTCGCTCAAAAGAGAGACTGCAATAGTAGTTCTGTATAAATATGGCCATGAACCGGGTGACGTGCGAGAACGTGTTCGTTAGTCGCTGGTCAATTAATTATTATCTGGTGTAAACAGGTAATTGTTATCTTTCAGAGTCTCCGACGACCCTGCAGGAGAGCGTGCACCGCAGCGACCACAAAACTGATCATCAATGTGAAAGTCATTCCTACACTGACGACTACTTGTAGGGACTACTGTCAATAATTACTCCAACAATAGCGGTCCCTGTAATCTTCCCCAGCCGTCAGCTGCAGCCGTGTTTACCCAGCGAGGAGCCTCTGTGTTTCTGCTGTCAGGCCCCATGTAACCAGAGTGGCTGCACGCAGCAACAATCAGAGGCTCAGTGACGGATTAACGACATGAACTAATCTGCATATTAGATTTACAGCCTCTGCTGATTGCACTCTGCAACTAACCCTAAAGTGCGCAGCTTCTAGACCTGTGTGAGGGCTCATCACACCAGCGGGAGCGGCTGATCTCAATCACATCTAATGTAAATGTTATTGGAGTTTATACGTTATTATACTCCAGAGCTGCACTCACTATTCTGCTGGTGGAGTCACTGTGTACATACATTACTTATCCTGTACTGATCCTGAGTTACATCCTGTATTATACTCCAGAGCTGCACTCACTATTCTGCTGGTGGAGTCACTGTGTACATACATTACTTATCCTGTACTGATCCTGAGTTACATCCTGTATTATACTCCAGAGCTGCACTCACTATTCTGCTGGTGGAGTCACTGTGTACATACATTACTTATCCTGTACTGCTCCTGAGTTACATCCTGTATTATACTCCAGAGCTGCACTCACTATTCTGCTGGTGGAGTCACTGTGTACATACATTACTTATCCTGTACTGCTCCTGAGTTACATCCTGTATTATACTCCAGAGCTGCACTCACTATTCTGCTGGTGGAGTCACTGTGTACATACATTACTTATCCTGTACTGATCCTGAGTTACATCCTGTATTATACTCCAGAGCTGCACTCACTATTCTGCTGGTGGAGTCACTGTGTACATACATTGCCTATCCTGTATTATACCCCAGAGCTGCACTCACTATTCTGCTGGTGGAGTCACTGTATACATACATTACTTATCCTGTGCTGAACCTGAGTTACATCCTGTATTATACTCCAGAGCTGCAATCACTATTCTGCTGGAGGAGTCACTGTATACATACATTACTTATCCTGTACTGATCCTGAGTTACATCCTGCATTATACTGCAGAGCTGCACTCACTATTCTGCTGGTGGAGTCACTGTGTACATACATTACTTATCCTGTGCTGAACCTGAGTTACATCCTGTATTACACTCCAGAGCTGCAATCACTATTCTGCTGGAGGAGTCACTGTATACATACATTACTTATCTTGTACTGATCCTGAGTTACATCCTGCATTATACTGCAGAGCTGCACTCACTATTCTGCTGGTGGAGTCACTGTGTACATACATTACTTATCCTGTTTTATATCAGTAAGCAGCAGCTTACAGTAGTGCTGGATGCTATAAGCGGGGCAGCTGATATCACATATATGATGTACATGTCTCTGGAGGTTATATCGGCGCTGCAGATATGTGATATCACGCAGTGATCATGTGGGGTCCGGAGGTTTCTGCACAGGACTGTCAGCCTGGATACAACTGTACAAACCCCAATGCCCACATGCAGCAAGCAGGCGATGCACAAGGTTACAGGAGGATTCTAAATGGTTACATTAGTGTCAGCTTTGGCGCGGTCCCAGCAGGCTTGTTACAACGACTCCAGGTCACTCACCTTTTTGTGCGAGCGCACTGAGCTGTGAGTTCTGCTTCTCCAGCATGGAGCCCAACAAGTCGATGGCGGCTTCTGGGGGGATCACCACTGCAAGACGGAAAAACTACATGAAAACAATGCAAATGATAAATCAGGCATCAAACCTTTATAAACCATGCATGGACCCCGCCGCGACCGAGGAGGGAGGGATCGCAACGATGTTGGGGCCCTCGGACACATTAGACCGAACCTGCTGATAACGGCGGGGCCGCACAACTCTCTAATGTGGGTAAGGGGACAGATGACATGGGGGGGGATTGAACTTCAATGCCTTTTTGTTCCCCAAGAGACATGTTTTCTGTTGGATGCGCCGGTCTTGTTCGCACCGCACAGCAGACACCTTACTGGACTTAGATGGAGCTGGTGAGGAATAGCATACCTCATGGCCCCGTGGTATCAATAGCTACTAGCGCTAACGGCTTACAATGCCCGTCACGGGTCATTAGGCACACACTTGACCCGCTGCCCTTCCTGCTGAGCCGACAGGCAATCACTGCCACTCAAGAGCCGCTCTACGGAAGAGCAGTGAAAGGGTTAACAGTCATCCCTGTCATAGGAGAACGGGGGAAGGGATGGACTCGGGGATTACCTGGCGGGTGCTTGCCAGAATATATTACTTAGAGATGTGTGGCTACAAGATGGGGCAGCAACCCCCAATATTAACCCCTTACACGTTACACTTTGGTTCCCCTCCCCCACACTCATGCTTTACCATCGCTGTCAGAGGGCTTGTTGTTCTTTGAGGGACGAGTTGTATTTGGTGATGGTCCTGTCTAACATCCCGTATAATGGGCTGAAAAACTGTTTGGAATTTCTAAGTGGAACGAAATGGGAAATAAAATGACCCCCAATTCCGCCATCTTTGTGGTCTTGTTTTTAGGGCGTACACACTGCAGTAACATCGCCCCGATAACGTTACTCCGGGGGTCGGTGCGATTACAGCGATATTAAATAAAATTGGTTGTGCTGTACTATCAGCGGGACTTCCCGCCGCCGGTTTGCATGTCTCCATCTCCGTAGTCGCGGGACGTCCTGCAGTTGTTGGGACCGTTTCGGAGTCCATGTGACTTTTTCATAGTTTTTTAAAAATTAAAACTTTTGAAGATACAGAGTGAGGAAAAAAGCGCCGTTCTGGCGTTGTGTATTTTTCCCCTGAGAACGTTCACCGTAAAGGATAAATAATGCGCTACTTTGAAAGATCTGACTGTTACGGCCGCAGCGATAGCAAATACGTTTAGGGTTTTTTCTGCTTTGATATCTTATTATAACTATGGTGGGGGGAGGGGGGAGGACACTTATCACCTATTTTTTTCTAAAAATTAATAACTAATTTCTTAACCTTTTTATTCGGTCGGCCCACGGGGGACTTGAACTCGCGATCATGTGATTATAGAGTATAATGCAATTCTACAGTATTGCATTGTACTGCGTTCAGACACACCACAAGCATGCCATAGTAGCCCTGGGGGTCTTCAGAAGGCCTGAGGCTGCCATGGCAACTGAATGGCACCTCGTGATCTCCTTGCAGGGGGGCCATTTTGGCCCCTGTGTACCTTCGACAGCATTTAAATGCTGCTGTCAGAAATGACAGCGGAATTTAAGGGGTTAACAGCTCTAATCAGCGTTCACTCTAATCCTGGCAGCTGCCATGTATGGAGCGGGATTGGCCTCCGACCCCACATGACATAGATATACATCCTGGGGAGTGAAGGGGTCAGAGGATGGTGGAAGCGATGATGCCCGCTGCTGGTAGGGACAAGAGATGGGACTAGGGTCACCCCCGAAAACAAGACTGTGTATAATGCACCACTCGTAGGTTAGGACCTATAGGGGCTCGGATGCACCCGTACAGCAGGGGTCCCCGAACCTGCGGCTTTTCTACTGGTGCAAACTACAACTCCCATCATGCCCTGACAGCTGCGGCTACCGAGCCTCTGGCATCGCTGGGCATGAAGTTGCCCTCTAACTGGTCATGGCAGGAGTATAAGAGGCGCTGCCATGACGGGCACTGGGTATGTGTGAGCCCTGATGCAGAGCATCAGCGCCACCAGCAGGATGCTGACTGGTCTGTGGGGGATCAGAGCAGGTGGATAGGTGGTCCTTACAGCAAAGGTAATAAATCTGAGAGGAGCAGTGAATGGAGAGGAGCCATAAAACATTACGTGGCATCCTCTGCCCACCGGCTACGAGGGGCTGGCAAACACTGCAGACCACTGGTGCGGTGTCTCTGCGACTGGGCACATCGTACTAGGACCCGGGCACATCGTACTAGGACCCGGGCGCATCGTACTAGGACCCGGGCGCATCGTACTAGGACCCGGGCGCATCGTACTAGGACCCGGGCGCATCGTACTAGGACCCGGGCGCATCGTACTAGGACCCGGGCGCATCGTACTAGGACCCGGGCACATCGTACTAGGACCCGGGCACATCGTACTAGGACCCGGGCACATCGTACTAGGACCCGGGCACATCGTACTAGGACTCGGGCACATCATTAGGCATAGCAAAACAAATGGCTGCCTCAATGCCCCAAATAAAGCGCCGCTCCAAGTAAAAAGCCCTGCTGCCCCAAACCCAGCTGTGCGCCCACGAGACCCCCAGAGTCTGGCCCCACTGTCATGCTAACGGCCCTGCTGGAGAGGCAGAGATACAATATTGGTGCCATCAGCCAATTAGTTTTGTATATTAGAGATAATAGCTATATCTGTCTGCAGACACTGCGGGGGTCCGGCCTCGTTAGCACATCACACCTCCATGCCCAGAACTCAGCAAACAAGCCTCTTCCCTCCCACTCAATAGGAGACTGCGGCCTTACAGATGCTAACGAGTCCGGGAATAGGCGGTCCTGCAGCTAGGCAGATGGCTAGAGGAGAAGGCTGCAGCAGAGACTACACCCATGGGGGGCTAGGGGGGAGGGGTGGGGGGCAGTGGAAAGAAGGGATGGGGGCTGGGGGGGAGAAGGGATTGGGGAGCAGTGGGGAGAAGAGATGGGGGGGCGGTGGGAAGAAGGGATGGGGGGCTGGGGGGAGAAGAGATGGGGTGCTGGGGGGAGAAGAGATTGGGGAGCAGTGGGGAGAAGAGATGGGGAGGCTGGGGGGAGAATGGATTGGGGAGCTGGGGGAGAAGGGATATGAGGCAATGGGGAGAAGGGATGGGGAGGCTGGGGGAAGAAAGGATGGGGGGCTAGGGGGTGGGGTGGAGAAAAAATTGGGGATGCTGGGGGGGAGAAGGGATTGGGTAGCTGGGGGGAGAAGAGATGGGGGGCAGTGGGGAGAAGGGATGGGGGGCAGTGGGGAGAAGGGATGGGGAGGCTGGGGGGAAGAAAGAATGGGGGGCTAGGGGGTGGGGTGGAGAAAAAATTGGGGGTGCTGGGGGGGGGGTAAGGGATTGGGTAGCTGGGGGGAGAAGAGATGGGGAGGCAGTGGGAAGAAGGGATTGGGGAACTGGGGGGAGAAGGGATGGGGAGGCTGGGGGGAGCAGAGATGGGGAGGCTGAGGGGAGCAGAGATGGGGAGGCTGGGGGGAGCAGAGATGGGGAGGCTGGGGGGAGCAGAGATGGGGAGGCTGGGGGGAGCAGAGATGGGGAGGCTGGGGGGAGCAGAGATGGGGAGGCTGGGGGGAGCAGAGATGGGGAGGCTGGGGGGAGCAGGGATTGGGGTGCTGGGGGGAGAAGAGATGGGGGGGCTGGGGGGAGAAGAGATGGGGGGGCTGGGGGGAGAAGAGATGGGGGGGCTGGGGGGAGAAGAGATGGGGGGGCTGGGGGGAGAAGAGATGGGGGAGCTGGGGGGAGAAGAGATGGGGGGGCTGGGGGGAGAAGAGATGGGGGTCTGGGGGGAGAAGAGATGGGGGTCTGGGGGGAGAAGAGATGGGGGGTCTGGGGGGAGAAGAGATGGGGGGGTCTGGGGGGAGAAGAGATGGGGGAGAAGAAATGGGGGAGCTGGGGGAGAAGAAATGGGGGAGCTGGAGGAGAAGGGATTGGGGAGCTGGGGGGGGAGAAGAGATTGGGGAGCTGGGGGGGAGAAGGGATTGGGAAGCTGGAGAAGGGATGGGGAGGCTGGGGGGAGAAGAGATGGGGGCTGTGGGGAGAAGAGATGGGGGCTGTGGGAAGAAGGGATTGGGGAGGCTGGGGTGAGAAGGGATGGGGAGGCTGGGGGGAAAAGGGATGGGGAGGCTGGGGGGAAAAGGGATGGGGAGGCTGGGGGGAAAAGGGATGGGGAGGCTGGGGGGAAAAGGGATGGGGAGGCTGGGGGGAAAAGGGATGGGGAGGCTGGGGGGAAAAGGGATGGGGAGGCTGGGGGGAAAAGGGATGGGGAGGCTGGGGGGAAAAGGGATGGGGAGGCTGGGGGGAAAAGGGATGGGGAGGCTGGGGGGAAAAGGGATGGGGAGGCTGGGGGGAAAAGGGATGGGGAGGCTGGGGGGAAAAGGGATGGGGAGGCTGGGGGGGAAAGGGATGGGGAGGCTGGGGGGGAAAAGGGATGGGGAGGCCGGGGGGAAAAGGGATGGGGAGGCTGGGGGGAAAAGGGATGGGGGGGGGGGGGAAGGGATGGGGGGGAAAAGGGATGGGGGGTGGGGGAGGGATGGGGGTTGGAAGCACTTGTTGGATCACAGCTGTATTTTGCTGTGCTTTAAGCAGAGCTTAAAGTGAATCTCTAGTTCTAATTCCTGCACTTGGCCACTAGAGGCAGTGTTCCATAGGACAAGGACTCCCAGGCTCCTCTGTATTCTGTTCAGGTGACCAACAAAGATGGCGGCACCGCCTCTCGGACCACCTGAGGCAGATTGTGCGTCGTATGCAGCGTTTTAGACAAGTTGATTTATCGTTTGAATGAGCGATGATGTCCGAGTCCGCTCGTGCGTCCAGTTTATACCGGCAGACACAGCGCCGGCCGGTTCCCATTCGCCGAGGAGGACTGAACGAGCGCTGTTTAACCCGAACGATAACGCCGCTCTCACGCAGGCGGTTTTCAGTGTTTCCAACACCGTACTGAGCCTTCATTGGTTTCTAACGCCGCGCTAAACGAATGCCGTCTGTTCTATTTTGGCGCTTCACCTCATCATCCAGTGCAATGATGGGGGGCATGTTCTTCTAATTCTGGATAACCCCTTTCAGAGTCCTGTGTAGTGCTGCCTCTAGTGGCCGAGTAGAGGAATTAGAATTACCGACCTGCAATAAACACAAGACTCTCCGTGGAATAAGGCGAATCCTCTTCGGTCCGGGAAGGGAACTACTGAAGAGTATGCGGTTGGGGGCGATGCGCCAAAATGATGATGGGATGCTAGAAATAGATTTGCAGTTTTTATTTATTCCCCCAAATTTAGAAAAAGCAGCCCATTCATGGGCCAATTTAACCCCTTTCCTCCTGGATGGCCTACATTAGGGCCCTTTCGCACAGGTTTGTCCCTTGTAGGGTGGGGTTCACGCGGGGCAGATTTGTAACAGAATCTCCGTGCGGACCCTTTGCACCTTAATTTCGCCGCATTTACAGCAGCTGCAGAGTGGATGAGATTCAGATAATCTGCTCCACAAGCAGCAGAAATAACCGCACAAAACCCGCGCGGAAATTGGCGTGCGAATTCAATTCTGCAGGATATCAACTTTCTTGGCGTCTCCGCTGAGGAGGTGGGCCGTCCGGGGCCGATCCGCAGCAGAGCCCCCGCTGCAGACATTTAGCGCCGCGCGCACCCCGCCTACGGCCGGGCTCATGTAGGCGGATCTGGATTGCAGATTCTGACCCGTTTAAAGGCCGGGCATTTTCACTTTTTCGTTCACACTTGCAGATATGAATTACGTATTCCATGAGCTAAAGAAAAAAATCGCAGCGTTCTCTACTTCAGCGCGGATCCCACACGGACGGCCCCCGTTGAAGCTAATGGATGCGAGTGTTCCGTTGCCCGTACACAACTAACGCGTAGAGCGGTGGAAACACTCGCAACTTCACAGGAAAATGGACTGAAAAGCCGGAATAGCGCCTGGGGGAGGGGTCTTCCTGCCACGCGGACGATGCGCTGTGCAGAGCGTTTATATCCGCACGGAAGAACGATTGCATCCGTGATCTTCCGCGGTTACTTTCCCCAAATGATCGCAGCCACTGGTTGGTGTGAGCCGGCCGTAAAGAGCCCCCAGATAAGGCTGATAGAGGGGGACACAATGGAGGAGATGACTGATCAAAGAACCACCTGCTGTCACCTCCCTGCAGACGGCCAACACGCAATCAGTATTTACTGAGCAAACGCAGACAGCCTAATCAGAGATAGCTTCAGATGCCTCAATCAATGCTGACCGCTAGTTTGGGGGGCCCTCTTCATACCCCAGAATATTCCAATACTATTAGAATAGCGCCACCTGCTGTCTTTATTCCATGTCCAGGTGGTCTCACATCTCTTACCACCTGCCCCCCTGACACCAGAGAAGGCTCAGGAACTTCAGAAGCTGCTGCTCACCACAGCGGAGACCCCTCCACATCCCCCGAGGAGCAGAGGGGGAAGAAACTGGGAACAATTACTGCAGTGGACACAAGGGAAACAGCAGGGGGTGCTATACTAATATTAGCCCTAAGATATCTGGGGATAGATACAGTAGGGGGCGCTATACTAATATTAGCCCTAAGATATCTGGGGATAGATACAGTAGGGGGCGCTATTCTAATATTAGCCCTAAGATATCTGGGGATAGATACAGCAGGGGGCGCTATACTAATATTAGCCCTAAGATATCTGGGGATAGATACAGCAGGGGGCGCTATTCTAATATTAGCCCTGAGATATCTGGGGATAGATACAGTAGGGGGCGCTATACTAATATTAGCCCTAAGATATCTGGGGATAGATACAGTAGGGGGCGCTATACTAATATTAGCCCTAAGATATCTGGGGATAGATACAGCAGGGGGCGCTATTCTATTATTAGCCCAAAGATATCTGGGGATAGATACACTAGGGGGCGCTATTCTAATATTAGCCCAAAGATATCTGGGGATAGATACAGCAGGGGGCGCTATTCTAATATTAGCCCAAAGATATCTGGGGATAGATACAGTAGGGGGCGCTATACTAATATTAGTCCTAAGATATCTGGGGATAGATACAGTAGGGGGCGCTATTCTAATATTAGCCCTAAGATATCTGGGGATAGATACAGTAGGGGGCGCTATACTAATATTAGCCCTAAGATATCTGGGGATAGATACAGTAGGGGGCGCTATACTAATATTAGCCCTAAGATATCTGGGGATAGATACACTAGGGGGCGCTATTCTAATATTAGCCCTAAGATATCTGGGATAGATACAGTAGGGGGCGCTATTTTAATATTAGCCCTAAGATATCTGGGGATAGATACAGTAGGGGGCGCTATTCTAATATTAGCCCTAAGATATCTGGGGATAGATACAGTAGGGGGCGCCATTCTAATATTAGCCCTAAGATATCTGGGGATAGATACAGTAGGGGGCACTGTTCTAAAATGAATCCTGAATTTTGGGGGGGCCGGATGTGATTGTAAACAGTATTTTTCTTGGGATAATCCGTTTCTAGTTCATTATAGATTAAATGGTGCCAATAAAAAATACAACTCGTCCCGCAAGAAACAAGACCGTCAGCAGCCGAGGCAACGGGAAAATAAAGTTATGACTCTTGCAAGGTGGAAATAGAAAAACTTAAATGAACCCCCCAAATCCCTCATCTTTATAGGGTTAACCGTCCGGGCGCTCCTCCATGTGCTTCCCGTGGTTCTCCTGCTGCAGCACCCGACAGTCGTGCTTTCACACAAGAGCAGGGGGGCCGCAGCGATCTCCGGACCACCCGCCTCCGTTCATAGCAGCCAGGGCTCAATTTGTGTTTATAGCAGAAGTCAGGTGACCGCTGCAGCCAATCAGAGGCTGCACCCTTACCGCCAGTTCTCCCAGCATTAATGGCGTAAGAACCACCCGCCCGGCTGAGCAGATCTGCCCAGATGTGACTCCCATCCTCGCCAGGCTTCTGCTTGCTGTCAGTGAAGGAACAACTAATGCTTCTCACAGCTGCAGTGTTGTTACAGCGGAAATCCGGAGAGTTAAGAGCCAACGGCCAAGAGTGCAGTCTGTTCGCTCAGACGTGGGGCTCATTCACATGGGTGGATGCGGTATTGGTCCATGGAATATGCAGCGCTGTTACTGCGCGTTTAGAAGCATATTTGGGGCGTACATGTTTTTTCCGTGCCCGGTCACTGCACCTTTTTCACGTAAAGCGTAAAACGCAGTAAATATGCACGCACCGCCATATTTGCTGTGTTTTTCCACAATCCCGATTTCGGTCCACGATACAAACCATAAGAGGACGTGCTCCGTTTTTACGTGCTCATCTTATTCCCCCCGTCAGTGTTACGTGTGCAGTACGGTCCGTAATATGTGGATGAGCCCCAATATTGGAAACAAGGAGAGGCGTTATAACTACGGCTCACGCTCTATGAGAAATTTGGCGCATCCTCACACCAAGTGTCGGTCGGTTTACTTTGGACCAATTTCTTCACCAATAACGTTATCACCGTGCCGCTCATTTAAAGAAAAGCCCTCCAGCGAAGACCCCTCCCCTCACCGCCAAGTCACAGCGCAAGAAGCGTCGAGCGATTAATAACTGTAGTCAGCGGCGTCACGCGCCCCACTGCAGCACATATTACATCTCTGCGGGTGCTTAGCCAGGAAATGTTTCCATTCATTGTCAGCAAGCAGAGGAACTGAGAATCCCAGTAATTACAAGAACTGGAGCCTCATTACTGGGCGCAGGAGGCGGGGCTGACGCAGTCACATTGCAGCATCACAAGCGCTGCAGCGCACCCTGCTGGTCAACAGTGAAATGACAATCATTAGTATACAGAAAAACAAGAGGCAGAGGATCAGATAATGCGAGCAGCTGGCAGCAATTGTTGTGTTCTTCAACGTATGCTATTGTTCCCTTGTATCAGCCGTTTCAGACAACCGGCTGGAATAATCAGCGGCATCTCTGCACATCCAGTAGATTTCATTCATGAAGTTGCAGAAAGTGCAGAACAAACATTTGGGGAACACGAGGCGGGCGAATGGGGGGCACTTCTGTGCAGGTATAGCGCTCTATGGGGGTCACAGGGGCTTCTGTAAACTAAGGGCCCTCGAGTTACAGCACAACACATGAATGAAATCCGTGGACAGAGCCCCCCTCCGGTATAACATTGGTGGTAGGACCCCCACCGATTAGTAAGTAGTGACTAATGAGAAGCTATTAAAGGAGAAGTTGTTGTGTGACGGGGCACACTAGAAATAATGAATCACATGTCGGCGGTTGTATCGCAGATCTCAAAAACAATACCGAAAACAAATCAAGGACCCCGATTTGCACCGCGCCACAAAACAA